>NW_015114371.1:64175-69779 GCF_001443285.1 Poecilia latipinna | reverse complement strand
TTTTATATCTCTATCACAGAAAGAAAGAAATAAAAATTTAATATATATATATATATATATATATATATATATATATATATATATATATATATATATGACTGTTTTTTAGATGCAGTTCCAGAGTCGGTTGATAACAAAGTCCCAGTTTATTGGAAGTTGTGCAGCTAGAATCTTTTTTTAATTTCCATTAGCCCAACCTTCATGTTTGGGTCATTTTGTGCCTTCAGATCATTAATGCAGCGGCGGATCAGAACCGAGAAGGCGTCCTGCTCCGATCCAGAGACATGAAGTTCCTCACAGGATATGAGACAAAGGTGAGAAACTCTTATTTAACTATAAGAGGCTGCAATTGAGTTGCTTTGCACCACGTCGCTTTGTAGACAAAAAAAGCTACAGCGTCTCGAACGTCCAATCAGAAGCAGGAAGCTGCTCTAAGAAGCTCTGGTTGTTTTTCACCAACAATCAGCTGAACTTCCTGCTGTCTGGATTTTGGGTTCATTGTTTTTTAAGCATTTCGAATTTGAATTTTATTTGGATTTTAAATCATTTTGGGATTTACTTTCGTACAACAATTGTTTAACTGTAATAGTAATCAGTGGCCCAATATGAAATTCAATCAGGACGTCCCACTGTCGTTTTTCATTTTCCCCCCTCTTGGTCCCGATGTGTATTTGTGGCGATGTTGCCCTGTCGTTTGTGTTTCTGGTGATTCATCACGCTGACGGAGAGCTTTTCTTCTTCGTCTGGTTCTAATTATCAGGGCTGCTCATTTAGAGGACCTCCAGTTGGTTTAATAGTTTCCAGAAACCTTCAGGTCGGAGCCAAACATATCAACAAAAAAAAAAAAAAACGCTCACTGCACTAAAAGCTATACATTTAATCCCCATGTTTTTGTTTTATTGCCTAGAGAAACAATCTATAAAGTACTCGCAGAACTTTTTCCTCTTTTACAAAAAACGATTTGTAAAACATATGTTTAGCACATCTGTCACAGCTTGTAGCCAAGCGTTACCTCATAATAACATGTAGTTATGTGTCTATTTGGGATTTCAAGGCATTTTGAGTCCATTTGTATGCGAGAAATTTAACTCCTACTGTGTTGTTGGTGAATTATTGGTAATTTTATGTCTGCTAACCGTCAGTGTTGGCCATGAAAGTCATTTCGTTTTGATCTATATAAAAATTTCTGTCTTTGCATAAACTGCTTAAAACCACATTATTGGCTATTCGGGGCTAAACACAAAGAGGATTCTTATTTTGATGATACACAGATAATTACAGATATTACAAATAATGAAAACCCAAAATTTAATGTCTTAAAAAGTTGGGACGTAGTGAAATCGTTAAATGTCGGAGACTCCTGGTGTCGCACCCTAATCAGCTAATTAACACAAAACACCTACAAAGGTTTCCTGAGCCTCTAACCGGGTCTCTCAGTCTGACCAAGCAGCGACTCCATGGAAATGAACACAATTTGTTTAAATCGATCTTATGTAATATTCTAATTTTCAGAATTTGGGGATTTTCATAATCTGTAAACCGTAATCATCAAGGTTACAAGAAAGTAATGGCTTGAAATATTTTCACTTAGTGTGACCTATACATTTAGAAATGAATGAATAAGACTCCAAATAAAATATTTATTTGACTCATGAAAATGTATGTATATTTTTTCATTTTTAACTTATAAAGCTGCGTTGGAGCAGCAATAATTATGACATCCCATCTCGAATTTGAACGTGAATTAACTCTTTTTGTTTTTACTCCGTATTGAACCTGAAAACGCAACTTGCTCTATATAAAGCAACTCAGCTGTGCGAACCAATTTGTCGCCAGGTTTTCCCAAGCTTCCGATCGCGGCTCCTGCTGTTAAATCACCAGGTTTGTGCTCATGTTCCCGACTTAAGTAAAAACTAATCAGATGACTTGTTTCTGGAAACTGGGCCAGAGTGAGTCAGAAGGTTCCTTCAGCAGAGTGAAGCAGTTCGTCTGGCACCAGTCCGTTAGTCTTATGGAAACTGAGTCGGATTCTAAAAGACACAAACGTGACCAGCTAGCGCCACATAAACAGCTGCTAGACACCATTTCCTATTTAATGAGTATTTTCATTCCTTTTTAAGCAAGTTCTTCATCCTCATTAAGCCTTTTCTTTATCTTCCTCTGAGAATCTTGGTTTTCTCACCAGTCGTCTTTCAGTTCATGAGCTTCACAAGTCTGATTTTGGTGTGGGGGGCCCCATCTGTTCCTCTAGTAGGGGCGGATTGTTTTACACCTCTCTGGGTACGCTTAAGCCTCAGCTCAAAGGGAGCGACCAATCAGACCAATCCAACGTTGTTCCCTCCCGAACGTTAACTCGGCCTCCGCTCTTCCTCTCTCGCAGTCGATGGAGAACGCCCACGTGGACGCCGTGATGATCCTCGGCGAGGCCTTCAGCTCCCAGGAGCCGTTCGACTTCGGCGAGCAGAGCACCACGGAGCGCATCCACAGGCTCATCCCCGTGATGCTGCGGGAGCGCCTGACACCGCCGCCGGAGGAGACCTACTCCCTCCACAGGAAGATGGGCGGCTCCTTCCTCATCTGCTCCAAACTGAAAGCCAGGATCTCCTGCAAGAACATGTTCCAGGAGGCGTACAGGAACTACTGGAAGGACGGACGCCCCGACTCTGAACAGTGAAGACTTGTGTTCCGTCGGGATTATCTTGAATTATTAGGGGGTTTTTTGTATCATGTTGGAACAATTGGGGAGGGGGGCAAGTTTCCTTTTTATTCTTTTACAACTGTTACATGATGGGGGGGAAAAAACTGAACAAAATGTATGTCCAATAGCAGCTATAGTTGTCTTAATCAAGTGTTTGTTTTGACTATAGGTACTAACGCCATCTTTAATCTCCATAAGGATCGAATAGTTTGTACATATCCTTTAAGCCAATCTGTTGTTTGTACTGTATGACCTCCTTATTATGAGTCGTGAGGGACTACACTCCACCTGATCTGAACCATTATGGAGAATAAACTAATCATGATGATGAAAAAGCACAACATAAACCCCCCTTCCCCCAAGTATACCAAAAAATATGCACGGCGACACCTGATCGATTCAGATCTTTAGCCATTTATTGTGGCAAACCCAGTGTTTGAATTGTTCTGCTTTATCTGAAGAAAAGCAGCAGAGATGTGTAAATCTCAAGCAAATCTTTTATGTAAATTTAAAAAAAACTCTCCTTAGCCCTAAGGTAAGAATATAAAGTTGATTTCTGCGGTGCCTTAAGGTTGAGTGAGTGGAACTCACTGTTATGTTTTCTTTTTATACCGAGTCCTAAGGGTTTTCTCAGCTGCTGCCTCCTCAAAGTGGATTTGTTTACGGCCGCCATGATGGTGGAAACAATCACTTGTTCTTTAACATAAACGCTCCTGAACAGTCGGTCAATAATGCTTCGTTTCGCTTATATTTTCCCCTCTGTCTTCCTCTTTCTGCACCCCGCCCCTGACTCACTTGCAGAATATAAAAAAGGAAGTAGTATTTCTGTCTGAATGTCGATTTAACATGTTTTAATGCATCTCACAGATGTTTCATTTAACCCTTCTGAGTCCAGCAGACATGTTCAGCTCTTTGTCACATTCCTGCTTTTTTCTTAAGAGTTTCGCCATGAATACAGCCGTTACCTCCCACGAGATCTCAGTGAAAAGTGTGAATACTTTTGTAGTTTTCATTTTCAATAAATACGCGAAATGTTTACATTTGTTTTCATCGAGTATTGAATTATCTAAATCTATTGCAGAGAGGGGAAAAAAAACTGGAAGTATGCGTATGAATTTAAAGATATCAGGTGAAGCTGGAGGGAAAGCTAAGCCGAACATTACAAGCTAGCAAAGCTTCGCTACATCAAGTTTCGCTGCCTAATGCTTTACTCTGCTTTCCCTGCCTCCTTTTTTCAAACAGCAGGGTCTGACCCAGCGTGGATTATTAAAAAGTGGGGAGCACACCTTAAAGGAGGCCCTACATAATATAATTGTCTACTTTTTTATAGCTCCGATGTGAATTGGCCTCGTTAACTGGATCGTCTCGATGCACTGACCGTGTTCTCTATGGAGAAGAATGATGCCAAAACTAACCCTGAATCAACCAGTCATTCAGAAATTTGCTTCAGAAGGGAAAATGTTTGTACAAAAAGTGGAATACAGTAGGACACAATCTTGCTTAGGTTATTTTCATTCATGTAAATATACTGATGTGATATATTAGTAGGTAGACTTTGGAATTATAGCTTCTCCTTTGAGAAAACCCATCTGGTTATTGTACAAATTTAGTTAACATTGTCTATAATCTCATATTTACACTGCGTTTATTAAAATTCATTGTCCCTCTAATGCAAAACCAACTGAAAGCTTATGCCCAAAGCTTACAAAGTGTTGTCCAGGTAACCAATTTAAATAAGCTTTACTAACTCTACAAAGAAGATTGATTTAAGCCAAAAGTTAACAGGGGACATATTTATTCACTTATTGTCATATTTGAGCAAACAATAAACTCAAACAAAAAAAATTAGTTTCATTTCATCCTGGAATAATAATAATGATTGACATTCGTTTCCATGATGATTTGTGAAAACTTTATGCATTCTCCAAATAATGGACGCAGCTTTTGGCATAAGGACACCCACAACAGTCTTTCCGCTTTTCAAACCAGCTGTAGTTGGTTGCCACAGAGGGAGCAGCCAATCAGAATCATCTTTCAGATGAAGTCTTGCATCGCTCCACTTGGATTGTGATGCTGGAGAAACCAAACTTGGAACGAAGGAGCTTCGTTGCCTTCCTGAGGATGATCTGTGAATCCGCATCTTCATCTGTGAAGACAGACATTTTGTTGACTACGATGAAGCGGGTCCTTAAACACCTTTGAGGCGTGTTTAAGATCTATCCACCTATAGTGATGTGTGCGGAAAGCAGTGAGTGGTCCATGTTGAGGCTCCATGTGTGCAAACCGTTAACAGCTTTGACTTTTCCCACGGACAGCAGCTGCTCTCTAACGGAGCCGACGCCCTGAGGAGCGCCTAAACAAGACCAACACACGGGCAGAAAGACGGCGCGGCGCCTGCTGTCAAAAAGCTCCAGACAGCAGCAACACATGCGGAACAAAGCGTTTACCTTCCATCAGTATCCTGAACACTTCCTTCGCGACGGGAAGCGTCGTCCCGACGACGACGACGGAGAACAGAAAGGTGCAAATGGGATCTGCCACTTTATACTCAGGCTGTCGGCGAGAAAGTATATTAGCTGAGGTCAACAAGAAAGCACTAAAAGGCTGCTAACGTACGCATGTAAACCTTTTTATTCCCATAACCACAAACTTGAGTTATGTAATTCATGTTAGACACATTAATTCTGATTTGTTCTTTATGATATATATATATATATAATTATTTTTTTTTTTTGGTTGCACGTTTAGATAATTATTCCCTTCGGTTTTGGATGCACAAATATATATATTTTTCCTCTTTCTGCAACCCTGGCAGCAAGGAATTGTTTTTACAACCAGGAGCAGCTAATTAGCATCTCAAAAGCTCAAATCTTAAAGAATACAAAATACTATACAAAAGAATACAA
>NW_015114371.1:57200-59791 GCF_001443285.1 Poecilia latipinna | reverse complement strand
TTGGGCCAATACCAAGTCGATACAGTGCTAGTTTTACCGATGTTGATACTGTATCGGCAAACTTCCGACTTTTAGGTTTTTTTGTAGTTTTTCGTTTGATTTATTTTATTCTATCCAAGGACAGAATTTGGGCTTTTTTACAAGTTTCTGCAGAATACGTTAATACCTTATTACCATAACTTGTGTGCAAATTTCTTTCCTAAATAAAGTGCAAAAGATTGTCCTTTGACAGAAAATCAAAACTGTTTTGAGGTAGATCAGAGATATTACAATACAAAAATGTCAAGAGGGAATCTAAAACTTAAGAATATATCCGATACCGACTTGATATTCATCGATGTTTTATATTGATCCGCCCACTTCTATTTAACGGTCTATGGCAAAAATAATATATAAAAGTTAAGCGTCTGTTTTTCAAATTCAATAAAATACCTTGGTGTTTGTGGTGGCAAAATGTAGGAAACAAGAGATAGAAATACTTTTTCCAAACCACTGTAAAATACACAGCAGATCTCCAGTCAAAGTGAAGCTATAGCTGAGAGGACACGTCTGGGAATGTTACTCTGCTCAGGGATTTTACTGAAACTCGCCCAGAAGTGGATGATGCCAGCAGCCAGGAGGACACCGACACTCTGCAGCAGGTCGCCCAACACGTGGACGAAGGCTGCCTTCACACTCGCGTTGCTATGGCAACGACCCCGAGTCCGTTTGTCCCTCTGCGCTACAGGGACCCCGTGGTTGTGGCCATGTGAGGCGCCAGACTGATGAAGAATCAGAACCATCCTGCGTGGGTTAAAGGTCCGCATTAGTTACAGGGTTTGCACACTTTTCCCTGTTGATTCAAACATTTTCAAGCTTCTCCAGATTCTCCACACTTACAAAAAGAGTTTCAATTCATTGTTATATCATCTATTACCGTTATTAATAATGTCTTACATTCTACAGCAGCAACAAAGAAAATTAAAATGTAACATTTATGTTTGGAAATGTCTCTCACACATCCTACACACTTGACCTACACAGATCAATAAGCTATTGAGCTCTTAGGAAAAATAAATATTACATAAAAACAATCCTAACAAATCAGGTTAAAATAAATAATGTTCCTGCTCAAATAAAATACTAAAGCACAAGATATGAAAATAGTTACAAGAAAAAAAATCTCTAAAAAATGTCACTAAGTTTTCTAGCAGTTAGCCAATAGGAATTATTTTTGGTAATTCAAACTGACCTAAAGCAAGAAAAGTTTAGTCAGCTTTAACTTCAGACTTTTTATTAGGTGCATGAAAATATCTGGTTTCAACTGAAACCAAATTTAGGCTATTTAAATCAAACACTAGATTGCACTTAATTACAAAACTGTGCAGACTGAATATCCAGCACTTTCAAGGATTTCAAGCACCTGTGTGAACCCTGACTTTAAGAACAGGGTTCGTTTGGCTAAAATCACACGGCTCACTCACAGGACGTTGACGACCACGGCACAGGCCGAGGTCACGAGCATGATCTGACCGTCGATGTCGTAGTCTCCCTCAGCGATCCTCTGCACGGCTGAGAAGACCAGAACCACCGTCACGGCCCAGACCGACACGATGGAGAGGAACATCCCCAGAATCTCTGCACAGCCAAACAGCCGAGTCTTTAAATGTGTGAAACTTAAGTTGAACATCTGAAATAGCCTAATGGTTTTAGAAAATCAAATTCGAGGAAGTTATTTTCAACAATTTAGTTTTGCTTTACTGTCATTTAAAATTTATCAAAGTTTCGATTGTGAGAGTAGCAACCTGGCGTATAAATTTAACCTGACAGATTTACCTCGTTCTGTTAACTACTGGTAACCAGACTTAACTAGGTCAGATGAGGCTCCTTGATCTTTTATTTTTATTTTTTAAAGGATGATTACGAGGAAACTTGTGATATTAGGACTGTTTCGCTTCCAACAAGAATCAGCAGATTTGAAGTACGTATTTTTCGGACTATAAACCGCTTCTCACCCCCCGCCCCCCCACGCTTAGACCATGTGGCCAGTGCGGCTTTTCTGTGAATTTTTCTTCAACCACCAGGGGGCGCTTTAGCAGGAAGTGAATCATTGGAAGTCAAAATTGGAAATAAAAGAAGAAAGTGCTGTTTTTCATTTCGAACAAGCACATGCTAGCAGCAGGAATGATGGAGAAATTTCTTCAAACTCACAGCTCCTCATCATGGAAACCACACGAAGAAGTTCATATGATGCCGCTTTTGAAGGCCATCGATCTGGCTGTACAGATCGAAAGCTGCTGCACTCAGGTTCGTGAACGAATCCATGGTTGCAGACGCAGGGCTGCGTCCTTAATAGCAGATTTTGCCATATAAATCTGGCAGCTCTCGCTCAGTCCCACCTGCTCGGTACCAGCCGAAAGTCATGGTTTGAGTTTGAGGCCTGGACGAAACCTCCAGGGAGAAGATGCTGATCACGATGCTGCCGAAGTCCGTCAGAAGATGAGTCGCGTCCGTCATGATGGCCAAACTGTGAGCCGCGTATCCGCCTGGAGGACCCCCCCCCCCAAAAAAACCCCCTCATCGTATTTATTTATGCTCAAACCTAATATCTC
>NW_015114371.1:39248-54125 GCF_001443285.1 Poecilia latipinna | reverse complement strand
AGAAGTGGAGCCGCGCCCGACAGAATGGCCAACCTGTGGGCGGCTTACCCGCCCGGGGGCCCCCCCCCCCCAAAAAAAGCATCTTATCGTTTTTATTTCAGCTCAAACCTGATATTTCCCCCCATTTTTAAAAACACGAGAAGATCCTAGAGATAAATTCAGCGTGTTCTTCCAACAGAATTCATAGAAAAAACAAAACAAAACAAAGAGTCACCGTTACTTGCATCTCACCGATCGCCTCTCCGGTCATAAAAACGAGGCTGACGGCGCAGGCGATGAGGAGCTTCCTTCTGGCCACACGTCTCGTCTTATTTTCAGACTTTAACACGTCGCTCAACTCCTGCTCCACGCTGCAGGCATCTTCACTGAGCTCCAAATCTGAATCCCTAATCCCTGTAGGACTCGACCTGCCAGGTAACACAACATTTCAGATATTTCAGTCGACACCAGAGAAGCAAACCGTGCTGAAAAGTTGAGACGAGATGGTTACAGGCACCTTGTGAGAGGCTCCAGGTAAGTCTCAACGAGGAGCTGTGTTTCCGAGTCAGACGGCGAGTCCATACTTTCAGGTGTTTTTGCCTTAGAGGTGGAAATACAGCTTGAAAACCTGCCACCTGTTCTAACACGCGTTATCTGGCAAGGGTGGAGCGCCACAGGAGCCAATGGTGATGTGAAATAAACAAAAAAAAAAAAACAAAAAAAACACAAATATTTCCATGATGGACAAAAAATTTATTTCATCATACATTTATGTTGCTTTAATTTTAGAAAAAACGCTAAAAAGTAGAAAAATATTTGGAATGTTGAGGGGAAAAAATTCATTTAATATTCTAATAAAAATTAAACGACAGGATATATAAGAATATATTCAGGCACTTCAGAGTCATTTCCAGGAGTTATACAGACTTTTTCATAATTTCATTCAGGCAAGTAGAAGAAGTAGAAGAAAGAGAGTACAGACCACTGGCAAATCCAGATATGAGGCAAAAAATAATTATAAATATAAAAATACAATATGAATGAAAAAACCTACAATCAAAAATACAGCTCTGAATTCACAGAATAATTTACCATATACGCCTAAAACAAAAACCAAAAACGTTTTGATCCCATCACCAGATTCAAGACAGAGAAGATTTATGGTTTAAACAAACCAAAAACAAAACAGAGTGTAAGGATCGACGTGCAGATATTTTGTAAAAATGGTAATAACATATTCACCTGACTAAGTTTGGACACGACATTCCTGTTGTGGTGATGGCTCATTTCAAAACGCTGCTGCAGCAAATTACCTTCAACACCTCCACAAACCTCTTGGTTGAGTTTGTATTATAAAGTCACATTTTCAATAAAGCAGTACGCTTTTGGTTACATGACTAACTACAGCTTATCCAACTGTCCGATAATAAATTGTGCAGATTACATTAGAGAATTAGAAGTAGCCACGAGGCCGTTTCCTTTAAAATACTAAAGGAAAGTGTGCCTCTGGCTCCCCCTGCAGGCCAGTTTTCGAAGTGTCTCCCTGAGACCAGATGAAAACTTATTGACTGCTTCTCTCCAAATGCTGCGCTCAATGCTACAGCCTTTTAGCGCAAACTACTGTGTTGTTGCTAAATAATGAGGATACACAGAACAGTGACTGATAACAATTTCAAAACCACGAACATTTTTCATCATGTCTTTCTAACAGTCTGTAATGAGAGAAAGTGCCAAGGTGAGCGCAGAGCAGCCCAACCTCTCCACCCAGCTGGTGCTGCACCCTGGTGGTCAGGAGGCTAAAGGACAACTCCAGCAATTTAATCGTTTATCTTCAAAAAAAAAAAGAAAAAAAAAGAGAAGAATTTGGATGTTTGGGAACATTTCTGGTCACAAAAACAGACAAAAGCAAGCTATGAGTAGCATGTATGATTGCTTGTTGGCAGGATGAGCTGGCAGCGTGGCTGGCTGTCAAAAATGGATGTTTCCCTGTAACCAGCCCTTAAATTTTACGCGTTTATTGTCAATTTTTACTCAAGACTACACATCAAAATGAAAATAAATACATATTATCGATACCTCTTTATTCCTGTGAAACTGTAGTATTTCCACTCAAGGTCATCAAACCGTGATAATCTGAAAGGGGCCCATGAGTAACACCGATGACCACGCCAAGCCACAGCTGGGCAGAATAAATAATGTAAATGCCTTTTTAAGCCGGCTAATTAAAGCTTACCTAATAAAAAGGTAGAAGTAGCTAGCTGCGGCCGTTCTGGCTTTATGTGTAAATTATATATTATATAAAATATATAATATGAAATACTCAGATTGAGTGAAGAAAGAAAAAAAAAAGCTTAAAAACCATCCAACTCTCACATGAAGTTGATTAGAAAAGACGTTTGAAGTACAGGATAAACCAGCATCACCCAACAGAGAAACACCGGATGTGTCAACCCAAAAGTCATCAGGTCATTTATTCCTACATAAATATTTACAGGAAGACAAGTGGTTGGCCTCAAATAGTATGAATAATCTGAATTGGCCTGTTAAATATATGTATATCTATGTAAAAAATAAAACAGTCCACATGTAGGAATCCTGAGGGGAGACGTTTTCAGACCACTATGGCAACTTTTACACTAACTTGTGAGTTTAAAGTGCACAAGCAAAAAAAACAAAAACAAAAAGAAAACAACAGTTTTTTGAGAGATCAGTGGTTTTGATCTGCAAGGCTTTGTCATAAAAAAAAACAAAAAAAAAAAAAAAAAAAAAAAACCATGGCAAAACCATTATGAAGCATGATTCATGTAAACAGAAAGGCCCAATACGTTTCCTGTGCGTTGGTTTGAACACCAGCAGCTGGTGAGACCTCAAGTTCACACAAAGTCCCAAAATAAAATAATAAAGTGAAGCTCGTCTTCTTAAAGACTCACTCATCCGTGGATTTATTCACTCATTCCATCCTCGCCAGGTCCATGTCGGGCCTCTGCGGGGCTCGAGGTGCCGTTGGATGCCTGAGGCTGAATCACGATTGGTGCGTTCTCACCTGCAAAATGACACAAAGGAACAAACTGTTTCTGCAGGTCGGAGCGCTGAATGCCACAGACGGGATTTTATGCCAGGGGAAATTAAGTTTGA
Organism: Poecilia latipinna; assembly: GCF_001443285.1. Taxonomy (NCBI): domain Eukaryota; kingdom Metazoa; phylum Chordata; class Actinopteri; order Cyprinodontiformes; family Poeciliidae; genus Poecilia; species Poecilia latipinna. Next base: position 51,011 of record NW_015114371.1, on the reverse strand, counting down.
AGCTTTGTGATTGGAAGCTTGGAAGTTGCATGCACATATGCACAGAATGATTTCAGTAACGGCAAGATTTCCTTAATTGAAAAGCATCTTTGATGGATGACCCTATAAAGCCAGCCATGCCGCACTCATCTGATGAGGAGGGAATGTTCCTTCTTTAATGACTGGGCGTATTAAAAAGAAACAAATTACCATATTGAAACTATGCAGGCTTAACTGAGGCCTGCCAAAATCAGATCTACGCTCTCCGTTCCCACAAACAGAATAAAAAAGAAAAATGGAGATGCATGAAGCTCAGTTTTCTGATTACCAGTCATTATGAGGGAACTGTGCAGCACACGCACATTTTCTGTCAGTTGAAAACACTTTTTCTTCTTTTTTTTATTGTATGCAATACAGCAATTTTGAGAGAAGCTGAATTTTGTGTTTTCATTAGCTATAAAATTAACTAAAATCAGCAGAAATTAAAACTTCTAATAAATGTTTGTGTGGAAAAAATGCAAATACAGAATGAATCTGGATAAGTGGAGTTTGGTGAATTCCAGTTTCTTGCTGCCACATGTTGATGCGCCTCTAAGCAAGTCACTTAACCGCAAGTTACCTTCCAGTTTCCATACATAATACAATGGAAATGAAACATAAAGCAAATAACACCAAGATACCAAAGTATAACACAACACAGCTGAGGCCAGAGCGTAAGCAGCAGGAGCGTCTAACTTGTCGAACTTTGACCTTTAAAGAACAGGAGGAAGACCATCTGTAGCGTTTATTGCCATAATAATGACAAAAAAACCCATCAAAATAACAATAATGCTGAAAAGTCTTAATCATCTTTCTGGGAACACATTCCCCACTGCGTTTGATCCGTTTCTCTGTTTCTCCCTGTTAAAACGTCACAAGTTTACCCTCATCATCCGTTTCCGCATAATAAATCGGATATGAATCGGTTCATCTTTGTGATTCTTTTCATTTACAGATTAAACATCAGCCGATTCTTCCTTCGGATGCATTTTATCTTGATCAGCGAAAAAACAAACAAACAAAATAATGGCAGCTCATCAAGACGATTTCCCGATCAGCCGCTCGTTATCTAACATGGAAAAAGCAAAAACGTCATATTTACCTGGTGATATTCAACCAGCGCCGTGATGCCCTTTGCTTTATGGTGGACCATAAACAAACAAAAAAGGAACCTATCGGCTTTGACTAACGACATTCACAAAGCTCTGAAAAAGTATTGAAACACCTTGGAAGGTTTTCATACAACCGACCAACACAAAGTAGTTCAGACCTTTTTACTCTGATGCTAAACGTCACAATACGTCTGCTGGTCGGCAATAACATTTACGTGACGATACGGAGTAAAAATACTATTGCAGGGAATGTAATTTGTGCTCCTCTTCTACTGTTTTCTTTCTATGAAAGCATTGTGATGCATACAGCATAAAATCAGCATGAAAACAGCTCAGCCGGTTGAATCAAGCAGCAGGGAGCCGATTGGAGATCAAGGTTACCTGAGGAGGAACAACAGTTACCTGAGGTCTGAGAGGAGCTGGGCTGAATAACTATTACATGGCCTGGTGCTGGAAAACACAATTTAGCATTACAAAAACATTTTAAAAAATACACAAAGTGTCCAAATTGAAAAACATATCCTGCATTGAATGAGAAAAAAAAAAAATTTTCTTGCTAATGTTTGACGATTTAACAATGCAAACCCAAACAAATGCTCATTGTTACAACATTTATATTTCATGATTTAATATTGTACAGTAGCATTACAATCAAACCATAAAACTCCATTCATTTAAAATGTCCAAAGTTAAAAGTTAAAATGTCCAAAGTTAAAAGTGGCACGTTTTCATCCTTCACAGCGCAACGTGAATCAAATCCCCAGAAACGAACCCGGCAGTTCCTCACCTTCTTCCTGCTCTCTGAGCTCTGCCTCCAGGTCTTCCGGGTCGATGATGGGATGCTCTTCCTCCTCTCCGCTTTTGCACTTCCCGCAGCAGAAGCAGCAGCAGCAGAAACAGCAGCAGCAGGTGAAGATAGTGCAGCAGCAAAACAGCGCCTGGAAGACATGAACGTTAGTCGTACTCAAACCAACTAAACGTCACCGCTCCGTAAATCCTCTCGTTTGTTCCTGTGCAGCCAAGCCTCACCTTGAACCAGCACTTTGACATGAGGAAATAATATTTGACACCGTCTTCACCAAACTGCTCGGCCACGGAGAGGCCCATGGAGCCATATTCGTCGTAGATTTTGCGCTTGTTCTCGTCGTTGAGGATGGCGTTGGCGTTGTTGATCTCCTTGAACTTCTCAGCAGCAGCTGGGTTGTCCGGGTTCTTGTCAGGGTGATACTTCAATGCCAATTTCCTGAAGGAACATTATGATTATGATTTACGTAGCGTTAAACAGAAATTAGCTTGGATCAGCACAACTGAATTGCAGCCATAAAAGTTACCACTGGCAGCACAAGCAGCAGCTAACTTATCAAACGGTTCTAACAAGAAGGATTAAGGCGACTGAAATTAATGAAGGATGGCCGGTGGAGTTACAAAACAGAAAAACAATCCAGGTTGTGCATTAACCAGCTGCCAATCATTCACCAAACGGCTGCTAAGAATAGATTAATTATTTTTTAAAAATTGGGTTTTGGTTATTTATGCAGCAAGTCTTAGCAGCTTTAGCAGCATGATCTAAAAAAAAGAAAGAAAGAAAGTGCACTGTTAAACTTAATGTTAAGATCTTAAACATATGTTAGTGGGGTTTTTCTCAGATTTGTGGGTAAAATGTCACCACTGTTAGTGAATTTACGTCTGTGAATCAATTTAGTCCCTTTCATATCCATTTGTGGTCCATTCTTTGCTTCCTACTTCCTTTTTACACATGTGAACAAATAATTTTGTTCTCCATCTACTGTGTGTCACTTTCTTTGTCTTTTTTCAGTCAAATATTTTCTTTTATTCTAAAAGATGAATGCTACATTTTATCTTTTAATGACACACAGGCTTCATATTCAAGACAACCTGTATTAAAGATTAAAGTGATATAGCTCAAATCTTACTTTTAATCTCATTTTATGATAAATATATATTTTTACAGCCCATTGGAACAAATGACTCCAATGAAATATGAGGAATTATGATCACAGATCAAACCAAAATGACTGAGTAATATCCTGCAGGTAGATATTATTTACTGAAGCCATAGAACCACATTTTTCTAAAAAAAAAAAAACTGTAATATTGTGGAAAAGTTTGACAAATATTAAACTTTTCATGAAGTGAAACTTTGAATATACTTCTAAACAGCCTGAAATTTCAGATTTAAATGATCTTATTAGGATTATCACAATACGAACAACAAAACTTGACACTCGATACCATTCCTAATATCGCGTTGCAACATTTTTTGAAGGCACAGTGTGCTTTCTTAATTAGAATTACAATATTAGAACATTTTAATGTCTTTAATTATTCTCATGTCAATGAATCATGTCAATCTGCCAATGGCAGCGATTAATATATGTGACTTGTAAGTGAATCAGTTACTTGTATATCAAATTGTAAATTACTAAGCACCCTATTAGCCACGTCAACTGCGGGCAATTTGTAAACATTAATAACTAGCGAATAATAAACTTACCTATAAGCCCTTTTTATCTCGTCAGGGGTCGCTCCTTTCTCCAAACCCAGGACCACGTACAAGCTTTCTCCGGCCCTGGACATTTTTCTCTGAGGCATGTTTGGGTCCTCCATGGTTTAATAAACGCTGGCTGTGACAGGAACGCCAACAAATACGACATTTACCAACAAACACGAGCTGTAATTTCAAACCACCGGTGAGGAAGTCAGTAAACAGAAACTATGTTGCAATAAACGGTGAGGCAGTCATCTGATCCCGACAGCACCTTTGTACACGATACCTGCGGTTTAACAAGTTCGGAGAACTCTGTTCTGACTCAAGTACTTTAAAGGTTCGTGTCATTTCATGCTAAACCATGTGAGCTTCAACTCAGCCCGACAACATTACCGGTAAATGTCACAGGACGAACAAAATGAAACCTACCGACGGTGGAGAGATAATGTCCCAGACGTCTGTCGAAACATAGAGTCCGACAAAAACTCCGTCTAAAACTTTACGGCAGCGAGAAACTAGTTAGCAACTTTCTGACTGAACTTCCGAAAGGGCCCGGAAGATTTGAGACAGAAATGAACTCTGGGTAAAAAGAAAAAGAAAAAAAAGGGGGAAAACAGAGTCATAAAAAGAGAGAGGGAGGTTCCTGCTCGAAACACCCAGTGCGAAATACGCTGTCACACTCTGGCTCGGTCTCAAACAGCTGTAAACCTGTAATCTAGATCGTACCTGGTTTAATCAAGAGGCGATTATATTTGGTACGTGAAATACAGCGACAGCACAACTCATAAATGAGAACATGCCAATCACACATGGCATGTTTTATTCTTTAGTTGATGGAAATTAATGACAGTTCATAATTTAAACAAAAGGACAATAATATATTCAAGTTGAGCCACGTTGTAAATACAGTGTTGCTTATCTAAGTTAGTACATTTATAGTAGGAAACTTATTACTTACTAGCTGTTTGTTGCCAACTCATTTGTCGCGTTATGCACCTCCATCTTTTTTTGATATGGCATTTATCTTTTGTTAAGGTTACCAGAGACAAAGCTTGCTGTTTATAAAGTCAAATTGAATTGAAAGTAAAATGGCTCACTTCCAAAGTGTTTCCTGTGCTTATTATTGCACTCAACGAATTATTAAAATTTTCTTCTTTTTTTTTTTACATTTTATAAAACATGAATATGGTTTTAAAATTGGATGTGCAAAGGCACAGATATAGTCTGTTTTTGTTCTTTGCTTTTTTTGTTGTAGTTTTTAGACTGTATAACTTTTCATAGACTTCAGCAAACCAATATTAAGCATTAAGTGTCAGATAATCCTCCTTTGCAGAATAAATGACACAGCAGAAAACCACATTTAGACCATTTTATTATTTATTGAACCATATCTTAGTACTGTATAATTCATTAACTCTGGCCAAATTAAACACTTCACAGCTGTGTTTCAATCAAGGCGTCTCCTCACTTTGTGGAGTCACAGTAACAATAATTTTCCCCATGTTTCTGTTTGCTTCCATGTGTCTGTGAGCCTCTGCGATGTCCTCCAGCTTATATGTGCTGTCGATCACTGGCCTCAAGGTGGCAGGCTGCTCTGAGAAACATGGCAACGCCCTGTCCACAAAAGCTCTAACCAGGTCCGCCTTGTACTGTGGAGGAAACATAGGCATAAATTAGTGATTTACCCAGGAAGTGTTTCAAGTGCAACACAAAAATTTGTAAATTTCGGAACACCAGACACCAGGAAGAGCAAAACTTCCACCTTTGCGCAACAGATGTGGTTGCAGTACAAGGAATGAAAAGAGCAGCCGAGACGTTTCTCACCTGAAGGCTGCGAGAGCGGAGGAGGCTGCAGAGCAAGTGGCCTCGCTTGGACAGCATCTTGCCTAGCAGGTCTCCCTCCACTGCCCTGCCTCCCATGGTGCCGTACAGAACCCATCTGCCGTCCACTGCCAGGGAGCTCACGTTCTTCTCCCAGTTACTCCCACCGATGCAGTCGAGGATCACATCTGCTCCTTTTCCTGACAAATTACCACACAAGACACTACAGTAATAGGGAAGGAAGTTATCGTTTAATGAGTTAATCTAATGCTGACTGATCTTATCGATTGACTGATGATTAATTGATAAGCGAATTAGGGCGGCCATTGTAGACAGAAAAAAAGGAGCAAATTTCTGCAAAAAAAAAAAAATCTGAAATTTTGAGATGAATCTCAAACTTTCTAGAAATGTTTGACTTTAAAATGCTGAATATCTTCAACTTTTTTGGTGGAAATTTACTCCTATGAATACATTGTACATCTTTGCCTTCGTAGCAATAGAAAATCAAACCTTTTTGAATAAGAAGTTGGCGCTGCTCCGTCATGCCGCTCGCCTGAATGAGCGTTAATAAGCTGATAAATTATTGAGAATTTATATTTCAATAAACAGAACCGCACAAAGTGCATTTTACATCCCACTCCAGACTCTGTTTGGACCATTTCTCTTTCCCCTTTCTGGTATGGCCCCGCCATCTTTGTTTCTACATCAACTGGCTCCGCTTAAGGATGACCAGCAGCCAAATCTTCTAAGTGGCGGCCAAACTACAACACCAAAAGACAGTCGAAGAGGACGTTATTAGCTAATCGATTGGAACTAATTTTAATCAAATAAAACTTTAAGAGTCGTTTGCAGAGTGTCACGTTTACCTCCTGTGAAATCATGGACTCCCTGAACAAAGCTCTCCTCCTTGTAGTTGTATCCAGCCACTGCGCCCAGCTTCTCAGCCAGCTGCAGCTTCTCTCGGCTCCCCGCTGTGACGACGGGCACAGCACCGAACAGACGGGCCAGCTGGACGGCAGCCGTTCCCACACCGCTGGCTCCGGCGTGAACTAGCACCACTTCACCCTGCTTCACCTGTGCTGCGGTGGAAAACAAAAGATGGGACGCATGGAAATGAAAAATTATGTTTTTTTTTTTTTAGTACAATAGCTCATTCAAAAGGTGTGGAGTTACAAGCTGGGTAAATAAACTCCAAGAACACAAAATCTTACAGAGTATTTTTGGTCTAGTTTCAAGTGCAAATCTTTTAGTACTTAATATTATTTCACATAAAGTGAAACAATCACTTAGACTGTTGAAAATGAAACAGTCTAGTTTTTTAAATAAAAACTAGTATTTTTTTCCATCAATATTAAGGATTTATTGACTAAAAATAATCTCCTAAATCTCACCAAAAAAAGCTATTTGTACGATATTTGCTCTAGAAACTAGACCAAAGTGACTTGATGAGATTTTGTGTTTTTGCAGAGTATTTACAGTATTTCGTAAAGCCACCCACACTCTTAGAAGCTTTTCTCATTTTGTGACGTTAAACCCTCAAACTTAGCTGTATTTTCTCATGATTTTATGTGCGAGACCAACTCAACGTAGTGGACGATTCAAAGTTATGCACTTCCAGCAGAACAACCATAGAGCCAGAGCTGTTTATTGGTTTTGACCCAAAAGAATGAGTTAGAAAAGTCTAGTTAAAGTCCTGACCACTTAAGTACCACTTTGTGTTGGTCTTTCACATTGAGGTGGTTTAAAAGTTCAACAACTGAAGCACGAATAATTTTTGTAAGGTACTGTGCTTCATCCTACGTCAGTCCATGTTATCTAATCATAACCAAACATTTCAGCATATTGCCGTCATTATCATGTACCTATGAAAACCAGCAGCTGAAAAGCGGTGAGCCACGCCTCCGGGATGGCAGCGGCCTGGCAGAACGTGAGGTTGTTGGGCACCGGTATTAAAAGCTCCTCAGGAACAGAAACATATTCAGCATATCCTCCTCCAGCCAGCAGAGCCATCACCCTGTCGTCTGGTTTCCAGTTCCCCTTCAGGCCTTGACCCAGACCGTCCACTGTTCCAGCGACCTCCAGACCGATTATGTCGCTCTCACCCGCAGGAGGAGGATACAAACCTCTTCTCTGCAGAAGGAAACCATGATAAGTTTCTAAAATCTCCTTCAATCCAAACCACAGATTCCTGCTCTAATTTGGCTAAACCTGCAACAAGTCGGCCCTGTTGAGGGCAGCTGCGTGAACTTTAATTAGGACCTCTCCATCTTTGGGTATAGGTCTGGGGATGGAGCGCAGCACCAGGTTCTCTGGTCCTCCAGGGACGTCAACACAAACTGCCCGCATCATCTTTGCAAAGCTCGAGCAACTCTTAACCCAGCTCTACAAAATACAGCAAACAAGCAATTCAGTTAGACGTGATAGTTAGGCTTTAATTTTTACACAGATCCTGCATCTATACATATATTTGCATAATAATTATTACAGATTTTCATCCACTTACTGCGTTGTAGGTTTTTCTTAGCATAAAAATCCCAGTTTGAAGGATGTGAGGCATTTTATAATCTCAGGGTTGGCTAACGTAATGTGATAAAAGTAATAATAAAAAAAAAATGAAGAGATGAAATGAACATTAAAAATGACACGCAGTCAAATTATATAAAAAAAAGTAAACAGAAGTTTGATTTAAGAGAAACGTGATCAACTAAAAGTGAGAATTTAAACGGCAGCCGCTTTCAGCAGTCTGATGAATAAAGCGTATGCGTGTGTATTTTTCGGACGCTTCTGCTTTCCGTACCGTATAGTAAGCAGTAGGCATGGCCAAGACAGCGAATAACAAAACTATAAAGCAGAAGAAAGAAACGAGAACGATATGAACAAAAGATAGAAATGCAGAAGAGAAACAAAAAAAACCCTGTAGTAATTTAGTTTTGAAATGACACAGTTGCTACAGGTTAGTACGCAGTGCGCATGCGCTGAAATATCAAGCCTTTCTTTCAAGTGTTTTTGGTTAAAGCAAAGTAGCTGACAACTCTGGTTTAGTAACTTATGTCACTGATGCGATGTGAGAGGCGAAACGTACAGATAATTCCGACATAATCCATGCAAATCAACCAGAAGCAGATTATTTCTGTGTTGAGGCAAAGAGCAACTGAATAATGAACTCACCAAGCAGCGATGGAAATAGTTAATCCGCTCTGAAGAGACTCTTTTGGGAAGTTTTGTAGCGCCAAGTTTGAGCTGGAGTCCAGTTCGGCGCAGGAAGGACCACCCTCCTCCAGAGGGCGGCAGGGTAACTAACCTGCCGACATAGGCGTTAAAGGAACATTTCAACAAAATGTAGCTTTCTATCTTGAATAGGTGGTCCGTACATATTATAGGAAGGATATTCGGGGGGGTGAAAACAATCTAATAGGTAATCCTACTGTCTGGTTTCTAAAGGTAAAGATGAAAAAACTTGAAGAGTTATATAAAAATGTTAATTTTAACTAGCAAAACACAAACTTTGCCATATTTTCAATGATATTTCTTAGTCATTCGTAAGTTCTTCACATTTTGTCCCATAAAAACAACAAACTTCTCTGTACTTTATTTTGATTAGTGAATTATCATGTTAGATATTATGGTGAGGTAAGGATCCTTCCAACCTCAAAGACTTGGAGCTCATCTCTAAAGATAATTTATCAAAATCCCAGTGTTAAAATGCAAAAGGCTTGTCAGTGATAATAAATAAGGTTGATAACAATTGTTATATTAATTATTGACAAGCGTACAAAGAAATAACTTAATCCTATGTTCAATAAAATGTAACTAAAAGCATTTTTTTAAAGTGACACTTCTTTCACATTAACTGATCATTTGAGAACTTCCAACATAATTTTTTTTTTTAAATCAGAAGCAAACTTTTGTTGTTGAACAAAATTATGCTTAATCTAAGTCTTCCAGTGCTGTGAAAATTTTTGCACTTCACCGTTTATTAGGTGAATTATACATTGCTAACTTCATCTAACAGAAGATTAATAGCTGAGAGGTTGAGTAAAGACTAGCTTTATTGGTTTTTCTGGCAGCTGAAATCCCCTTTGTTGCCGAGAAACATCTAAAAGGAAGATGACATCACACCCTCCTCATGACTTCATAAATGCATGGAACATCTGTTTATGACATCACAGCTATTGGATGTATCTCCCAGAATTTCAGAGTTACATGTCATTCTGTCTGATTCAGAGCAAGTTTCACTTCCTTGATCCCAAAATACGTCTAAGTATTTGGGAAGAGTTGAGACGACTGTTTGAATTATCGGGACATAATATGAACGCTGAAAACATGGTAAAGCAACGTAGCTACAGTCTGAGCAAAGACTGGAAAATGAGAGGAAGCAACCCCAATGATTTGTGGGCGCGGCGTAAAAACTTCAGGTATGACGTCCTCGCTCGATACAGAGGAATCACAAAGTTGATCACAGAGGAGGAAAGTCAGCTGTTTGAAATGGCTGACATTGTTTCAAGTCAACTAAATATGGCTGCGATATTAAAGCAGTTCAACAAGATTGCAAGCGTCAGAATCCGGCACAGAAACCCTGCTGCCATCCCCAGCAAGGATTCGTCTGGTTTGTGGGCTTTGCGTAAAAAATGCAGGGATGAACTACTTGCACGTTTTAGGAAGGTTCCCAAATCAGTGATGGAAGACGAATCCATGGACTGCACTGAGGATACGCTAGCGGACAGAAAACTGGTAAGTTTGCAGTCTCAGAAAAATCAAGGTGGGTCTCCCGACATGGATTCTTCCGACTTGTCGAAAAGACAGGAACCACATTGGTTCAGAATGGCTGCTTCAAAGCAGCAGAATTATGGAAGCAACTCTACGAAAACTTCCAACACCGGCGTCAGTGGTTGGCATCAAACAAATGAGGGGGTGAATAGCGGAAAGAGTTTCCCTGAGGTACAAACTCAGAGAAAGAATCCTGGGAAGAATAGGGTCACTGCTCCGCTCCATTCAAAGGACGAAACACCCAACTTCAGACAACAAACTACAAACTTTTACCAACACAATCCTGGTAACGCCTTTGCAAATGGCCACAATAACCACTACAAAACACCGCCGTTGAACCAAAGACGGTTTCCACAGCAGGAACAGAGAGGAAATTATCACTTGAGGAACCAGACAAGGTCCAGAGGAAATATGTTGCAGTCAAGAGACCAAGGCTGGACCAACAGAAACAGGTTCAACAGCTTTCAAGGTCCACAAAGGTTTGGAGGACAAAGTGTAAACAGGACTGTCCAAAATTTTAGGACATCAGAAGTCGAAAGAAGAAATTTTTCAGCTCAGTCTAACAACAGAAATGGCATCAACAGGTTCTTTGAGTTCCAAAGACTCAGGGCACAACAAGAAAATTGGAAAAATCAAAACTGTGGAAGGTATTATTGAGCTCTGTTGAAAATATAAACAAGATTAAAAAACTGAATTAAAAAAAAAAAAAAAAAGAAAAAAAAAAACAACCAAAGCACAGATGTAAACCGTTTTTTTTTTCCTGCAATTTTTTGTTTTACTTGAAAAACCAAACAAAAAATATATAAAAACGACAAGAAAAAAAGCTAAAAATCCAAGCTCAAATGTTTTACTGTCACTTTCTGTCCTTTATCTTAAAAAACTAAAAACAAAAAAGCTGAACTGGTACAAAAAACGTTTCTTTTTCTTTGTTAATTTTTCTTTGTAAAACAAAAACTGCTAAAAAAAAATAAGAGTTTGTAAGAGTAACAGTAACACAAATTATTTGTTCACATAGTTATGTGCACTCACATCAGTCTCACTACACACTCAGAGTAGAAACACAAAAGTACAATTTTTAAGCAAAACTACAGAAAAGCTACCAGTGCTGTGGTCTTTAGCAGTTTATGTTTTTGTTTTCTATTTTTTTTCATTTTTACTTCACCTTTGAAACCACTATTTACTTTCAATAAGCATGACAAAAAAAAATAAAATTTACATGTCAAACAAGTCAAAAACATCAAACAAGAATTGTTTGATGTTTTTCAGCAACATCTCACAAAGGCATTTGGACCTATGAAGTCATAGAGGTCAATGATGTCGTAAAGGTAGATGAATACGACATCATAAAGGTCTATAACGTCATATAAGTCAATGACATCATATAGACATGTGACGTCATAGAGGTTTGTGACATCATAGATATATAACATCATATATGTCTATGATGTCATAGAGACATATGACATCATGTATGTTTATGATGTTATAGAGATGACATCACAGATTGACATTATATACATATTACATCACAAAGGT
>NW_015114371.1:0-36063 GCF_001443285.1 Poecilia latipinna | reverse complement strand
ATATATAATGTACTATTTTTATTTTCACTTTCAGGAAGTGTTAATATGAATAAATCAAAACATTTCCTTGTGCTATTTTTTTACAATCTGAAATCAAATAAACCTTTCAGACAATCTTTAAGGACAAGGGTTAAGTTGACATAAACAATAAATGAATGGCTCCCCAGTTTTGTTATACACATAATGGAAAATGTTTCATAGATTAGACCAGGTAGAGTAAATCTGTAGAAGAAAACTAATTAAACATTGATACAAATAATTCACTAGTTAAATTAAATACTGAGGAGTGACACTTTATTTATGCTCAATTCATGTGTTAATCTGAAAAAAAAAAAAAAACATTGTGTATTTATTAACTGGATGTGTTCATTTCTTCCCAAAGACACAGTGTAATGTCCCCATGTAAACACAAAGAGGTGGACAGCACATGCCCACTGTGAATGGGCTATTGAAAAGCCAAAGTAAATGCAACCACAGCAGCAGATTTGCTTGTTTCATGAAAACTGCACACAATCAAGAAAGAAAACATTTACTTCTTAGCAAAACTAGGAAAAATGGAAACTGTTTTCTTCTTTCAGTTCTTGGAGATGATGGAACAATTATGGAGTGGACTTGTGCTGAAGGGAGAATTGAGATAAGAGTCCTGAACCAGAAGGGGGCGCCACAGCTCCAGCATAAACTAAAAGCGTTGGATAAACAGCACAGCTGCACATGCTGAATGCTTCTACGACAGAAACAATCACAGAGAAGAGATCGTTGATGGTAAAATTCAGATCACGGAGGTCAGCGTGACAGAGAGTTTCTGATGAGGGAAAAACATTGTGACATGCTGAAAGGTTCAAAAAAGTAGATTTTTACAATTTTGAGCAAACTCCTATATTATGTACATCAAACAGTTATATTTTACATACTGGAGAATAAATTAAACAATATCGCTAGCTTTCTTTATGGCCGTTAAAGCTCTGTGCACAGGAACCTCCTTCAGTAGGCTGCAGTTTTTCTTCCAGTTCGGAGAGTCGGGAAGCAGTTTGTCTGAAAAAGCACACATGTATAAAAGACTTTACAGTAAGCTTACAAAATAATTTACTTTAGTCTTAGTAAGAGAATAGAAAACATTATGTGTAGTATAGTAATAAAACTAAAATATCAGGGTATTTTAGATTTAAAAACATATTACAAACTACTCATTAGGTCTGAACTCTGGGTGTAGCCATGAATTCAGACCTGAACATTCACGGACACATAAAGACAATTACAAAGTCAGTCTTCTATCACCTGAAGGATTAAAGGACTAATGTTCCAGCAAGATCTTGAGATCTCACTAAAACTACGAAAACAGTTCTTAAGTCCTTCCACTGGCTCCCTGTAGTGCAGAGAATAGGCATGAAAACATTTTTGGTAGTTTATAAAAATCACTGAATGACTCAGCACCAAAATACATCAAAGATATGTTGTCATATCATCCATCCAGCCCACTCAGGTCTTCTGGTTCAAGTCCACTCTGCACCCCTCGATAATTACGTCACAACTAAAGGAGATATATTTAACACAATGGGATGTTCATCACAGTGTACAATAACCTTACCTTGGCAGTTGAGATGGACTCGAGTGGGAAGATACCTGGTGTGGTCGGTGTACTCCAACGTGCAGAGCAAGGGCGTCTTGTCCTTGGGCACAGTGAACATCAGCACCAGTATCGAACACAACAGATTGCTTTCCATCACTTCAACGGACTTGTGTTGCTCCTGCAGCACAAGCAAGAGGAAAATATCAGCATATTCATTCAGAACCAGAAGTTCCAGCTCTTCTATTATTGTAACTAAGACTCTTCAATGGGTCTTGAAGGTGTATGCACCACTATAAAACAAACAAACAGGTTTTTGTATGTTAGAAAAGGAAACCATGACAAATCTGTTAGTGGTTAAGATCAAAATACCTACGTGTGAACACTGATAAATAAATAAGTGCTCTATTTGACCAACATTTGGTCAACTTAGGGTTGCCAAGCACAAAACTAAGATAGTGTGAACAATTTCTAACAAATGCTAGTTGTGTTCAACATGAAATAATTCCCTGTATTCTTCACGTCTGGGTGAGGAAGCAGGACGGAGGCCTTTTCTGAAATATAAATAATCCAATTCATTCCAATATTAATCTTATTCTGGAATGTAATACATTTATCCTTACTCTACAGGGTTTTATTTTTTATATTCTTCTTAACTTTCAATGTTACCAATTCCCTTTTGGCTTGCTGCTGTTGCGTCTAGTGTCTTTTTAATTAAGTATATTGTTATTCTTTTTGTGTTCATGCAATTTTGTAGCTTTACTTTTATTCCTTTAAGGTGACTTTCACCATCAGCTCAGTGGCTAGATTTCTATTCTATTCTTACAGTCTGATTAGGGCAGACTATAAGACCTTTTCTCATGTGGGCCAAAATCATCAACAATATCAAAATTTTAAAAACTAAGACTTAGAATTGAAAGTTGTAGTTTTGCTCTAATGGCCCCCGATCCTCACTTTGAACACTTTTGGATTAGACTAGAGCAGTGGTTCCCAAACTTTTTCTCCTGGGCCCCCCCCTATGGCTTACAAATAGCTGTCTGGTGTTGAACGATGTGTGTCAGCGAAGGGCGTGGGGGGGATTCTTAGAGACTCCCTGTTATACTCAGCCCCAGCTCCAGAAGAACAAGTGGGAGGGGGTGAGGGGGGATCAACTTTTTGGGGGGCAAAATGAATTGTAGCTGAATATAGACAACAACATCAGTTGTTGTCTATGCTTATTAACAAGCTTAAGGTATTGATATTAGCTAGTTAGTCATCTTTTAGCTAACTTTACCTGCATCCAACAGCTTTACTCAACAGTCTGTTAGTTTGGGGGAAAAACTGTAAAAAGTTCTTTGCGTTTTTGCTGGTTTGCTGCCATGATTCTAACACACCTGCATAGCTCTGCACAGCAGCAGCAGGTCTCCTTCACTGCCGCACAGGTGAAAACCCAGCGTGAGCGTCGTAGCGCTCATGTTGCGTTTAAAGGCGGCTCGGAAAAACAGGTTATGACATGTTAACAACGGATTAAACAGTTTTAACTGCTGATAAAAGTGACAGAGGACACAAATATGGGAAGTGTGGAAGCCTCTACTGTATCAAATTGACATAGGAATAACAGAGAGTTGGCCATTCTAAGGTAAAAACCCAGCACATACTGCGTTCATGTTTGTTTTTTCTTTTTTTCATCCAGATGGCTTCCCGCGCCCCAAGTGAAACATAGTGGTGGAATGAACTGACTGTTTTCTTGAAGAGGACGTAATTATAAAAACTTTATGCCACAGCTTAAAAGGTGTGCATGCAGCCAAAGTATTCAGTACAATATTATTTTAAATAAATCACCTTCACAAGCTTCAGCTGCTGCCTGCGGCCTGCAAACGCGTTAAGATGCTGGCTGACTGTGGCCAGAAAAGCCCTCACGTCGGTCTGCAAATTGCTCTGCTCAGCCAGGCTGTTCAGAGCAATGAAAGGGGGGATGTTGTGGCGGCTGATCTTAACTTTTGGCTTCAGGTTGAGCTCCAGTTTGTAGGTGTCCAAATATACACCCTCGTACTCGGTCGCCAGAGAGAAGCACATGCCTTTCCCTCCGTTTGTTATGATGGCGTCATACCCACCTGGCGACATTAGCAAATAAAGTCAGTGAATAAATAACAATGATTAAGTAGCAAAAAATAATAAAAAATTTAAATTCACATGTTCTAATTACCAATGAGGTTATGAGCATGAAGAAGATCCGTCAGCTCAGAGTGTCTGGCCATCAGGTGGAACAACTCTGAGCTCCCTGAGTCTACATCCATTTCCTCGTCTTCTCCGTCTTCTCGCCGTTTGTCTACAGGTGCTCTCAGTTTCTGGAGCTTCTGTAAGAAGGGGAAGCAAACATAGACAAAACATTATTTACTCAAGGATACTGTGGCTTAAATCTGAGGTCAGGATTTGGGGGAGTTGAGACTTGTGATTTTTGCTTTGAGTCTCACTGAAAAAGTATTATAATTTTCCATCTCTAAAAAAAAATAGATTATTAATGTATGAAGGAGACAAAAAAAAAACTGATCCACGCTTTTGTTTCAGGTCCAATATCTTTTTTTTCCTGCTGGTTAAACAAAATCCTGTATATTCAAAATTCTGCAGCTACAAACCAGAATCAAAGAGGCAACAAGAAAATATTACAGCATAATTGTGTGCAACTTCTGAACACGTTTTTTAAGAGTGCAGCGTTGGCTCAGCGCCTCAGAAGAAGCTTCACCTTGTGTATCTGTAGCTCTGCCTTCAGCTGGTCTCTCTGCGAGGTCAAAGCTTCAACTTTAGCCTTTAGCTCCTTCACTCGACTCGGCTGCTGTGGGACCTGGCTCCCCCGGCTCCGGGCCTGAACTTCCAGCAGACTCAGGTGGCTCAAAACACCTGGAGGTAAGAAAGACTTTCACAAACCCTGAAATGAATTCAGCGACGGCTAATATGTTAGCGTCTCAGAAGCAAACTCATTTCAAGCTAACAATAAGTTAGCTTTGCAGGTTCTGGCCTACCTCTCATCGACGCTCCCTCCATGTTTTTCCACCTTTTTCTTTGTTTACTCAGCTACATCTAAATTAGCAACTCAAACTAAAAATATCCCGTACTTTTTATTGTTGTTTTTAATTTTCGCGGTTGTTGCGCGCGCACGCTACGCCGTCGTGACGTCAGAAACTGCCGGAAGAGAATCGACAACAGTTTTACATCACATGGAGTAGAAGCTTAGCTTGGCTGTAGGTAAAAGGTGAACGCAGCGTTAAATGTTTTCAACAGAAGAAATTAAAACAAAGAGCTCAACTTTCTGCAGCATGTCACCACTGCACTGATACTCATGCGCAAACAGGTTGCATTTAACACATTTAGAGTTCCTGAATGTCCCTTGCTCCCTTGAATTTAAGGTGAGTCAAAGTGTATTATATTTACTTCCTGGACGTTTTTTTTGTTGTTGTTTTTTTTTTAAATCAGAGTACACTTTGCTGATTTACTTCTACTGTTCAAATGTATTTGTTTTAAGTAAATCTTTTAGTTAGTTGTGGTATATTGAATGCACTTTGAAATAATAAGCTTTACTAGGAACATTAACTGGTTGGTGAGCTTCATAGATTTATTTAGCTATCACAGATATTGTTAAGCATGAAGTTTGAAAAACGTTTTGCATTTTTTTATATTTTAACATCCACACAACCTTATTGTGTGGTTTTTGTACATATAAGTTTCCTTGGCAAGCAAAAAAAAAAAAAAGTAAGTCAGTGTGATAATGAAAATGACTTGAAAACTTTTAGTTTTTTAATTAAATTACTTTAAATTAATTAAAGTAAAAATATCACAAGGCTAATTTTTCCATTATATTTTTTATTATATCCTACAAAGAATAGGAAACCCAATAGAAACGGGAGGTTTTGAGGTATTCTTGAAGAGATTAGCCTGTTGGTTTTTTCTCTAATAAAAGTTTGTGGCAATGTAACAAAATCTACATCATAAAGTCTGTGATGCCATTCGGTCAAATATTCTAAATTAGTTAGATATTAGTAAATAAGTTAAACTAATAAGTTGGCAAATAAGTTCTTAGTCAGTTAATGGTACGACTAAATTAATGCTAAGAATGGTTAAAATTTTGGGGGGGGGGGGGGGTGAAATTTGATCAAAGTGTTACAAACATTCTTTGTCATATTGTGTTTTTCAGAAACATAACCGAGTGAGCGCTCTTGGAAGCAAACTATCTTTGAGGTATTTTGATCCGGTAACCTTGTCAACAAGAATTACGGGAGTTAGGAGAAAGCAGACGAATGTACTTTTTACGATTTGTACCTTGGAAAAAAATCGTCTTTGTATGTATTTTGTTTTATATTTATACTGTAGCTAAAAAACATAAAGTTGCTTTTGACCCTCCTACTTAATTTAGAGTTAAACAAAATTAAAGTTTCCAGCTTTCTCAGCTTCCAAACAGTTTCAAGGATGTGGTGTGACCTTGTCTATGACAGACTGTAATGTTCATATAGAGTTGATAAGCTAACTAAGTCATAACAAAACCCATTTTTAATACAACATTTAAAGAAACCTTTTAAAACTGTAGTTATGTAGGTTTTTTTTTCTAGAGATTCTTGGTCCGACACAAACTAATTGAAAAAAACATCAGAAAAGAGGAGGAAAAATAATAAAATATAACATTTTATATGGGGGTTAGCTCAAGATTATGAATATTATGTGTAGAGTTCAACACTGATGTTCGGTGGTTGATTACAAAGGGAATGTTTCTATTTTTTCAAATATTGTTTACATTTTTCTGAGTAATATCTGAGATATAAAATCAGTATTTTCATTGCATAGACTTCATATATTATATCCATTCTTTCCAAAACAGTGGGTGGTTCCTCTTTTTTACCATTTTCTTGCTGTGCCCTTTTTGTTTGGCATTATTATATTCTTAATTCTCATATTTAATCTCTTTTTTTTTTTTTCTTAGACTTTCTGGACGGTTGTCCCTGATGGGTGCGGAGAAAAGCGTTTCCGATTCGCATGAAGGAGCAACACAAAGAGCCACTTGAACTCTCCGGCCCAGGAAGCAAACCAAGATGGACCCGTCCAATCAAAAGCACTTTTCAGCCGTGGACTACGTCGTGTTCGCCCTTCTACTGGCCGCCTCCGTGGGCATCGGGCTGTACTACGCCCTGTCTGGGGGCCGCCAACGCACCACACAGGAGTTCTTGATGGCTGACAGGAGCATGCGGTGTCTCCCCGTTTCGCTGTCGCTCATCGCCTCCTTCCAATCAGCCGTGGCCATCATCGGCGTCCCGGCCGAGATCTACACTCACGGCACCCAGTACTGGTTCATCGGCTGCGCCTACATTCTGGGGCTTTTAATTCCTGCTCATGTTTTCATTCCATTGTTATACAGGCTGAAGCTCTCCAGTGCTTACCAGGTGTGTAAAAAAAAAAAAAAAAAAATGTCTATTTTTGTCAGCCGTACGTGAGCAATAAGTCAGCGTTGTTGTTCTTGTTTTGCAGTATCTGGAGCTTCGGTTCAGCAAAGTAGTGCGGATATGTGGAACGCTAACGTTCATCTTTCAAATGGTGGGTGCATTCAGATATCCGTCAGCCATCCTGTAAAGTTTTATTGGTGAAATAAAACATTGTCTGAGACTTGTATGGACCAAAATGGACATCCAGTTGTGATTTCCATCAAAGGATGGTTTGCAGGAACCATCCTTCAAACTTTAGGAACGTTAAGGTTCAGGTTTTTTAAACTCTTCTTAGAGCCGATACAGCCACTCTCTGAGGTGTAAGTGTTTGGTTCAGGATTTCCTGTCATGTGTTGCCCTCTGGTAGACCAGCAACCATCCTCCCCAACACACCCTCACCCCGAAAAAAATCTGAAAAATGTGGCGTGCATTTTTATTCAGACCCACTCAGTCAATAAATTGTCTTTACAGGTGTTACAGTCAAAATTTTCTGTTTTTTAGTCCATTCTTATTTGCAAAGAAGCTGAAGCAGCTTTTACTGGATCTCCAGGCAAGATCCAGTAAAATCTGTTCAATCAGTGAAAAAGCATAAAGCGTGTTTTGTGTATTTCATTGTTTTGTTTTTTTCGTTAAAACACTCTGGTTTCTGATTTGTCTCTTAACTTGATTTAAGGTTATCTACATGGGTGTTTGTGTGTACACACCTGCTTTCGCACTAAACGCAGGTAAGAAAAGTTTTATGTTTTAATTTGATTCATTAAATCGGAGTTTGAAACGAATTTCAGGATGTTGCTGTGTTTTAATTTCAGCTACCGGATTTCAGCTTTGGGGCACAGTGCTGATAACCGGACTAGTCTGCACTTTATACACGACCCTGGTGAGTTGACTTGAATGTTGAGAGAACTGACTCTCTGTCTGGAGCAATGATGTTAGCATGTCGAGAGAGTCGCTCCTTTCAGTTAATTAACCAAATTATGCAAAAAATATTTCCTGTCTTTATAAAACACCAGAAATGTGTCTGTTTTTGAGATTTTATGCTGTGACCTTGTCCGTGAAATAACTCCCGTCATTCTTGGAAGACTATATGTGAAAATGATTACAGAATACTAACAAATTACTCTTGTTTGAGATCTGAAAACATCTAATTCAGTAAACATTTCAGATCGACAGCTAAATGTCTCTTGTAGGTTGAAAGACGGAAACCGTAACTCCTACTCGGTTTAATTTTGTACAGAACAGTCCACACTGGCCGTTGGGTTTGACCGAATGTTTCCGCTCGGCTCCCCGCAGGGCGGCTTGAAGGCTGTGATCTGGACGGACGTCTTCCAGACGCTCGTGATGTTCGCAGGGCAGATCGCCGTCATCATTGTGGGAGTGGAGCGGACCGGAGGAATGTCGGAGGTCTGGAGGAAAGTGAAGGAGGGAAACCGCCTCTCTGGCCTGGAGTGAGTTCAGTGAAGGCTAAGGCCTTGAGCATTATTAAAATACACGTCAACTAATTTAGTAATTGATTTATTGTTAATTGGCGCATGCAGACTCAAAAAAAGAGGCCGTTTGCTGAACAAACAACACACACATGGCGGTAATAAAGATGAAACTACACATGAAATATACACATTTTGCATTTAAGACAAAAAAAAAACAACAATTTCTACCCAGACTTCTGATGTGGCATAGTTTCAGCTTCACCTGGTTCAAACAAAAAAAAAAATCATCTAATAAGCATCTTTTTTTTGCAGTCAATAGTTGGTTATCCAAATTAATCAACACATCAACCCTGCGCTGCTGTATTGATGATAAATTGTGCATAAAGGGCCGAGCTTTTCACATGTTGACGTATTTTTGAGCAAAGTGAATTGTTTGTGCATATTTTAAAAATGTTTTTCTAATATTGTATAAAATAAGGTTAAGTGGTTAAATGAAAAATCTGCAGAATATGCCAAAAAAAACAACAACTATAAAATCTGATTGTCAGATGAACTGAAATAATCGACAGTTGCAGGCCTAAACGAAACCCTAGTTTAAAAACGGTTTTCTTTCTCTGATTCAGCTTGAACCCGGATCCCACAGAGAGACACACCTTTTGGACTCTGGGGGTCGGCGGGGTTTTCCTCATGCTGTCCCTGTACGGAGTCAACCAGGCTCAGGTCCAAAGATATCTCAGCGCGCGGACAGAAAAAGAAGCTGTGAAGTATTTTGTTTTTATTATTATTATTATTATTATTATTATTATTATTATTATTATCATCAGATATTTGTGTGTAAATTAATCTGAAGACTAAAGTGCTTTACATCAATATCCAGCTTCCTGTAGAGGTTTTTTCACATGTTGCCACATTACAACCACAAACCTGGAAGTATTTTATCAGAATGTTCTTTAATGAAATAGAAAGTAGTGCATGATTGTGAACCAATAGAAACAGTGTTTATCAAAACTCTTTACATTTAAAATGTCTTTCAGAAATCACCTAATTAGCAAAAAACAATGCTTATGGGACAGAATGTGGAAGCATCTGTCGGGTTTATACCCGACAGATGTTGTGGATAGATTTTTTAAAAAAGATGTAAAATTTCCACTGACAAAAAGTTTTTTTGAGAATAATTTCAGAAATTTTCTAGAAAAAACAAGGACATTTCTGAGCTCCGAAAATCGAAAATTTGTGAAAAAGGAACACAGAAATTTTTTAATTAATCTCATTAAATGTAATGGAAAAAATGTAAACATTTTTGATTTGGCAAAGTCTAAAATTTTCTACAAAAACTCTGAAACTTTTATATTAATCTCAGAAGTTTTCTAGAAAAATAAGAAATTTTCATGTTCTAGAACATTTTGCACTGTAGATTTTCCCAGAAAGTGTGAAGCAAGAAACATTGGGGTTCAATGGTTGGTACACCAGGGGGCGCTGATGGACTTATCACACAGATAACCTCTTGAGTCGATGGGTAGATTAGGCTGTAATCACTGTTTATCTGAATGAATTTTATGGTTCCAGTTTCCGATTACCCAACACGTGGGTTTGCAGTATTTGTTTACAGTTCAGGACCAAATTCTGGTTTGCTTTTATCAGATTTATTCCAGTAAAACTGGTGATCACTTAAGTTTTCATCCATGGTCTCTCATCAGATTGCAAATAAAAACAGCTCCTTTATTTTTGTCTTCTTTCCTTTATTTTCCTTTTCTTTTTCTCCTTTTAAAAAAGAACAAAATTTCCACTCTTCCTCTTTCACTGTCATCAGATGCAGCAAAACTTTGAAATGGAAGCATTTTACTTTAATCCTAGATGGAACCAAGGTGTTTTTGTGTCAAAGAGGGATTTAGCCAACTTTAATGGGAGATCTTTTAGTGAAAATGTTCCCCATTTTCCACCTTTACTGTGTGTGTGTGAGCAGGTCGTGCTACATGGTGTTTCCTTCCCTTCAGCTGGCTCTGGGTCTTAGCTGCATCATGGGCCTCGTCATGTTTGCACGTTACTGTGGAGAGGACTTTTCCGAGAAGCTGGGCAGCTCTTCCAGAGATGCCGTGAGTCCTCCTCGTCTCCTCCAGACATTTTTATTTATTTATTTATTTTCTTTAAAATACACGAATGTAGTATAGAAGGTTCCAGACTGTCAGCTAAAATTACAAAAAAAATGTGACCTGACGGTTCTTAAACGCCAAAAAATGCAAATATTACAGCCTGGATATTTGCATGTGCAACAGTAACGTTCACATTACATGTGACGTAAATATAGAGGCTGTTTACTGACAGAGGTCATCTTGTCATATTGGCTTTGTGGTTTCTATTGACTAAATTCATATATGC
This sequence comes from Poecilia latipinna, assembly GCF_001443285.1. NCBI lineage: Eukaryota > Metazoa > Chordata > Actinopteri > Cyprinodontiformes > Poeciliidae > Poecilia > Poecilia latipinna. The sequence continues at coordinate 25,252 of NW_015114371.1, read as the reverse complement.
AAAAACCCAAAGCTTCCAGGAAGTAGTGACGTCAGCTTTGCCTCAAACAGATGGTGATATACTTCGTGATGGACATGCTGGAAGGCCTGCCCGGACTGCCCGGACTGTTTGTCGCTTGTCTTTTTAGCGCGGCGCTCAGGTACGGGACTTTCCGCCGTGTCAGCAGATTTTTCTAATCAGGCCTCTTTATCGGCAACCGTGTGTTTGCCTTTGCAAATGTCGAGTTGTTTTTCTTTGCATGCTTTTGAAAAGTTTAGAATTTGTCTTTGTTTTTGCATTTTTTTCCCCAGGTCTGGATGAGTTTTGAAAACGCACACACACAAAAAGAATGCATTTAGAAAATATTTGTATTTTCACATTATCGTCAGCATAGAGTTGAACTTTTTAGCCATTGCAGAGGTGAGTGTGGTAAAAATTTGCAACCGACGTAATTTGACTGAGAGTCTTAATCAGAGAAGCAGCCTTGAGGCTCATGGAAACTTTTGTGAGACCAAAATGTAAAACACTATGTGCGGTTAAAAAAACTAACACAGCCCACAATTAGGTCAAATTTGTTAAGAGCTGCAGAACCTACTTTACTTTTACCCTTTGGAGAAAAATAAACCCTAACATTTCGACCAATCCTATTTTATTTCTAAAGCACATAAGAAAGAAATGTGTTTCACTGAAGTGCTGCACAACACTAAAACAGATCAAACCAAGACACAAACATATAAAACATAGAAATTGTTTCATTGTAAAACAAAGGAACAGTTATTTAATTTAGCTAGTTACAGTCACAGTTAGTTGCATGTAAAAGAAAACTACATCAAAAGGAGATAGCACTTAGAATGTGGATTATCTGTACAATGCAAAGCAATATACATCAATATATAAAGTACTATAGTACAAAAACTCTCAGAGGAAATGTTTTCAGTTATCCAGTTAAGGAGGAGGCGTTTTCTAGAACAGAAAGTTAGCAAACTGTCAGGCTTTCTTTTATGTTTGTCACTAGTAATTGGATCAGTTAGTCCAGACAGAGCTAAAAAATAAGAATTTATTGTTCAAATTAATAGAAAACATTTAGACCAATAGCAGTTTGTACAGGTGGGGGTGTAAAAATGAATAAAAAAATTATATTGGAGAAGTAGGGAAGAGGTTTAGGGTGACTGAAAAAAAAATCTGACTTTAATCAAGATTTGAGGGGAGAATGAGTAGCACCACATGGAGGGTGATTGACAGCGCTAAAACCCTCCTCTTGGCTCTGATTGGTTGTTTCCAGTTTGCACTGGGAGAAGGCAGAGGAGCTTGATTTTTTTCTTTTTTTTTAACACAGATTATCTGTCTCATAACATTCAGTCACGAGATGGTGATATTTTCAACAAATATGTAAAAAAGATGTTTGGTTTTTTTTAATAAAAGTTAAATACTGCACCTTTAAGAAGACATGCATTGACTTTTTTATACGAGTGAACTGACAGCCACCACGTTGCTGCATGCCAGGTTTTAAAATTACTTTTATCATGTAAGGGACCAGATCATTCAGTTTTAAACAAGAAGTTCAAAAAGAGTTTTGCTTCGATCTGAAATGTAGATTTATATATTTAAAAAATATATATAATTAATAGTCATGGAGTCCTAAAACTAAAACTGAACAACCTGGGCATCATCATCAAGGATGATGAAAGAAAATGAGGAACATGAAGCTTTTGTGTGAAGGCAGAATTACGTGGCATTCACAGGCTGAAATAAAAATTTGATTTACAAGAAATTTACATGAACAGGTCTGTTAACGACTTCCTTTATTACAAAAGTTTTTGATTAGAAGCCGAAACATTGTCGCCTTTGTAATACGAGACGACACAAACGCCAAGTTTTTCCTGTGTTCCTCATGTTAACAGAGGAAGTGTGTGTGTATTGCCAGAGTGGAAACCGTTTAGCGGTAATCTGATACGGTCTTCACAATGAAAACCATATCAGGTGATCACGTTGCTTCACACACACAAGAAAAAATAAAACCTGAGAACCTGTTCAGTTGTTGTGGATTTGCACAGCTTTTAACATTGTTGCAAATAACAGAAAAGACGGGCATGGGTTTATGTTTTGCTTTCACCGTTCAGCACCATCTCGTCTGCATTCAACTCTCTGGCCACCGTGACGATGGAAGATCTCATCAAGCCGCATTTCCCTTCCATGTCGGAGGAGAGAGCGACGCTGGTCTCCAAAGCTTTAGGTGAGCCGCTCTTGGCTTCAAACTTCGCTAAGGTGAAGTTTTGGTTGTAGTTTCTGACGGTTCATGTTGTGGCTCTACCCTAAGCGACGTCCTACGGGCTGCTCTGCCTGGCCATGGCCTACCTGACTCACCTCATGGGCGACTCGGTCCTGCTGGTGAGCTCAGCGTTTGATCTGATTATTTCTCAGTAACTCTGTGAGGATTAGCAGTCATGTTTTGTGCTGCAGGTAGCTTTAAAGATCTTCGGGATGGTTGGCGGACCCATTCTCGGCCTGTTTTGCCTCGGCATGTTCTTCCCGTGGGCCAACTCCAAGGTAAGCCGACATTCATTTGATTTGGTTTTGCATGTCTAGTCGTGAACTTATAAAAATATGAATATGAGCACACCTTAACCTCTCCCACATTTCCTCACGTTAATTTAACAAACTGCAATGTATTTTATGCAACTGGTCAATGGAAAGTGACACACAATTGTGCAGTGGGTGTAAAAGGATACATTATTTTAAATTTAAAAAAAAAAAATCTGAAAAGTGTGGTGTGCATTTTGTTTTTTTGCACATCTTTGAACTGAATATTTTTGTTCATTCCTCTTTGCAAAATACTCCAAACCTCAAAGTCTGATTGGATGGAGAGCTTTGATTTTTAAGTCTTGCCACAAATTCTCAATTTGATTTCTCAGTCTGGACTTTAACTGGGCCATTCTAACACTTGATTACACTTTAATCTAAATTAGGGCCACTACTTTAACATGTGAACTTGGATTAACTAATTAATCAACTAATTAATTAATTAACTGCATAGATTTTAAGGCGTTAAACATTTTTACGGTTAATAACATTTTTTTTTTTTGCTTACATACAAAAGTCTGGAGCCGGAACCTTTGTTTTGCGTTTCTGGTACGCCGGTAAATCTGACGCACACGCAACATTCGCAAACAACAAGCCGCTTTTCTCGGGACACAGAGGGATAATTTTTGCCTGAGAAAACAATGTGTTCGGACGCTGGAAAATACTGTTGTTATTTTCAAGTTGTGCTAAAAGGAGTTAGCCTGTCAGCGAAGCTATTTCAAAATGGCATCTCAACACTAAACATGTTTGAGCAGCACAGACGTCCCAACAATAAAGTTATTGGCCACACTTCACATTTTCAAAGGATTTTTTCAGTGATGATCAGATGTTCCTGAAACACTTACAGGCTGAATGGTTGACAATTTAGAATGCCTTTATTTTTGTCGTGCAGAAGCAAAACAATATTTCATAATATCAGCTGTTTCCTCCTGCCTGATGGTTGAATAACCTGAATAACAGGTTTAAAAACAATAAATATCTTTGTTTTTGAGCTTATATGTGTATTTATTCAGTCATTTAGCAGCACCACCTTGTTTTACTGTGGATGATGTGTTCAGGTGACCTTCTTCCACATGTTTCCTGTGTCCCCATATATCACGTGTCAAACTCGAGGCCCGCGGGCCAAATTCGGCCTAACGTTGCTCTTTATGTGGCCACATAAACACAACTTCAGAATAACAGTTGTTTGCTTAAATCTTACTTTGTAAGTCAAAACAAATCGGTTTTTATTTGAACAGTGGCACATCAGTGTAAAATGATATTTAACTTATTAAATGACTTTATTCCTGTCAGTAATTATCCCAGGTCATCACAAATAGAAGAACTTTATTGAGTTGTTCACAGACAGTCTGTCCTTTGTTTCCAGGGTGCGGTGGCCGGTCTGGGCGCAGGTCTGGTCGGGGCTTTCTGGGTCGGCATCGGCAGCATCGTCACCCGCAGCTCTGGCGCTAAGCGGCTGCCGCCCAGCTGCCACATCAACACAACCGCCGCCTTTCAGACGGCGATCGGCAACGTGACGAGGTTGGACTCCGGCCGTTAACGGCGAATGTTACCAGTGACTTTTTGTCTCGAGACTAACTCAACTCTGTTCTTCAGTCGGCCCACGGGGCTGCACAGGTTTTACTCTCTGTCCTACATGTGGTACGCCGGCTTCAGCTGCCTGATAGTCATCCTCGTCGGGCTGACCGTCAGCTTTCTCACAGGTATCCAAAACTGTGACATTTACTCATGCCGCCTCACTTTAATGTGAAACGTTTCTTCACGTTAAACTTTGCAACGTTTGTGTTTGTGCCAAGGCCCAATGAAAGAAGGGGAGGCGACACCTGGAACAGTCTATCCGTTGTTAGGAAAGCTGCTTTTTTTTCTGCCCGAACACAGGAAGAAGAACGTCTGCTGCGTGACTCCTCTGAGACCGGCCGTAAGTAAAGATGAAAGTTTCCGACCAAAACAAACAAGTCAGGCAAAAACTTTTCAATAGCTATTAATGATGGAAAAAGTAAGTACACCCTTGGTGCTTCACTTGGATTTATGAGGTTAGGTAACAACCAGTTGCTGCTATTAAGAAATTATAATTGATTATTTGACCTTCGTCAGGCAGTGTGACCTTTTGTGCTAAAACATCAAGATGGAAAGAGATCAGCAATGGCTAGAGCAACTGATGCCTTCTGTCAACCTGGGTAAAGACTGTAGGAAAATGTAAAAAACAATTACAAGTCTCTCATTTCATAGAGGAAAAACATGTAAGTAGAGCTGAAAATTAATTGTGATTAATCGGTTATTGAAATAATCCTCAACTATTTTAATAATTGATTAATCGGTACTTTAATTTGCTTAAAGAACAACAGCCTCAGATATTAAATAAGCTAAAACTGTGCAGAAAAATATATACATTTGGCATTTAAGATGTAAAAATCTTCATCCTTCAGTCCCAGTTAAACGATGTTTAACTAAAGTCCTACGGGGTTTAGAGTCCCTGTTGACGCTGTTTCAACTATAAACCTAGAGGTTGGAGTCCTTGTCAAACGGCGTTTTGACTAAAGTCCCAGAGGGTTAGAGCCCCAGATTAAGGACAGGGGTGCGGATGTCGTCACCCCAGGTTGAAAAGGGGTGCGGGTTTTAATGTTTTTTTAATCTTTTTTAATCTTTTTTTTTTCCAAAATCTCTTTCTCTTTCTTACTGTTTACTCAATGTCACATGCTGTTTTTTTTATTATTATTTAAATAACTTTGAAATGCCTTGCTGCTGAAATGTGCTATACAAATAAAATTTGATTGATTGATTGATCCTGTCCAAATTCTGTTAAAAATATCTCCTGTTCTGACCTTTGGTTATCCATTTATTAATTGATTTATCCATAAATGAATCAGATCGCCCTTACACTGCACTGATATTAAGTCAAGCAGGGCTATAAATGATCAATCGTAAAGGAATACCATCTTATTTCATCTTGGGGAATAAAATATATATATTTAAAAAAGGAATTGAATTATCTGTTTATTTGCATCCCGAATATTGTATGAAAAAGCTTCCGAATGTGGTAAATTTTATTTATCCAATTAATCGATTGATTGTCAGAGTAATCGATGGAACAGATAATTATTAAAATTATTGTTAGTTCCAGCCCTGCACGTAGGACGGGTTCCTATCCTTCCAGAAATTGAAATCTATGTAATTTTTCTCCGAGGTCAGATGTAGAAATTAATTTGCTGCGTGATACTCGTCAGAGAACTTACTAAAGAGCAGTAGAGCTGCAGCTGAAACTCCACCATATTGGGTGCCACGTCAGACAGAAAGCAAACGCATCGTCTCAGCAGAGACTCCTCATGCCAACAAGACCTTTCCAACCGTTAACTCTTCTGTGCACCACATTCTTTTGTAGGCAAATGTGATTTCACAGGACCAGTGTTGACTGAATAAAGTCACTTACATGGTTCTGAAACTTAAAACGTCTAAATCAATTCCATCTGTCTCTCTCTCCGCTTTAATGTCATTTTTTCCTTGTTGTCCTAAGATCCCATCCCCACAAGGGCCACGTTCACACAAAGAAAGCAATGGAACCACCAGTGGGCAACACACACCATCGCAGCAGCAGACAGAGCGTTTGCTGCCTGACGCCGACTCCCGTGTTATCGAGTACGAAACAGCGGTGTGACGTCGAAGTCGTCCACCCTCGAGGACGGAAATCTCTCAGAACATAAAGCACTTGGAGCGGAGTTCTGCATTTGCATGTAGATTACAATGCGTTTGTCGTTGTGATGCCTTTCCTTCGGGGTGAGGGATTTTTATCAGGTTTGCACTTTGAGCCACAGAAGCAGCAGCAGCAGCAGCTCCAGACTGATGTTTTTTTTTGTGATTGAATGATTCGCAGCGGAGAAGGTTTTGTAGATCTCAACAGTATGTTTCCGTTCCAGTCAGCTGCTTGAATGTTTCAATAGATTGCCTTTATACTTGTGAAAGTGCACTATGATGTTACATAAAAATCGAAGATTAATGAGCTGATGAGCAAGTTGATCCTTTTTAGACATTAAAAAAAATGTATTTTAATATTTGAGAAGCACTACTACATCATACATCAGATTTCAGGTTTTATTTGAAAGCTGACCCGCTGGTCACGATTTTTACTCTCTACAATTTTGCTATTGACTGTAACACAAGCACCAACAAATTGTGCTGGAGTCTCTTTTATCAAGGTGCTAGTTTTCAATGCAACAGAAAAGGAGGAACGGTGCAAGGTTGTTTCCATTTATGCATTGTTGCATATATGCCTAATCCTTGACAAAACTAGGTGGAGTAAAGTTGATGTGTTTATAGACCAAAAATGTTCAATTAATTTCGGAGTACGTGATTGATCAGAGACGATCCACAACAAACTGGCAGATTCAAGTCTTTTTCCGATTATTTGTTGCATCTCTACTACTAAAGCTGTGAGACTTGGCACCCCAATTACTTCTCTGACTGTGTCCTGGAATTAAGACTGTAAAACCAATTTTCTACATAAGATTAAAAATTTGTAATAAAAAGTGTCTAATTTTTTTATTATATATTTTATTACTTAAAAAATACTCATTGTAATCTACATCTTGTGGAACACTGACAAAACAGACTTGCGTCTTTACGTCCATTCAGTACAAGGGACTTAAGCATTTTGATTTATGCTGCTTGAACCTTTTTACACAACTGCACTGTAAAGGGATCTATGTTTTCTCACATTGGTAATGCAAATATACACAATGAAATTCTATGAAGTAATGTTTCAAAGCATAAAGAGTAGTCAAATGTATTCTACTTCATGTAGCTAAAAGGTTTCAGTAAAAGGTTTCTTTATGTTCAGGGAACAGTCCCAACAACCCAAAAGCAGAATGACTGACATTTTTGTCAAAATGTGTTTAAATTTTAGTTTGCATACAATGTGGGTGTGCAATCAGTGGCCCTTCACCCACACTACAGAACAAATGTGGGCAATATAAACTTAAGATTTTAGTACAAAAAGTTGTCATTTTTATTGTGAATTTGAAAAAATATTTACAACTTATTTTAATTCTTTTTTAGGCATTTCTGTGGCTCTATCAGAGCTCAGGGTTTCTCTTCGCATTCTAAAAGTCTTAAAGTCATGTCTATAAAATTATGGCTTTGAAATATCAGTTGGCGCTAATTGCAGGTGTTAAGTTTTGTTGCGTCAGGACTGTTCAGTCTTGTATGAATGTTGTTTTTTTCTCACGAGATTTTTCTGTCATTCAAAGGTTTGAGTCGCGCGCATTCTGTGACTCGAGGCGGGTGGTAGCTAGCTGATTTTGCTAACTAGCTTGCTTTTTGCGTCTGTCATTAAAGTGCAAATGCGTCAGTAGTTGCCATCATCTCACTTCTGTTGTCAACATATGAACCAGCAGGACCCCTTATATTTATGATTTTTTTAAGACTTGAATTTAATTCAAACTGACATTAAAAATTATGTTAAGTCTTAAATATGATTAGCTAAAATCTGCAGATGCCAGCAGTGGAAGAAATAGTTCAAATAATCATTCTGACAATAGAGACTGTTTATAGGGTTTTCAAATGTCATTGATAGGAATTTATCATTAATCTAAAATCTTAACACTTTTCCACACATCTCACGAACCAGAAATGTTTCAGTGTACATGTAATTACTGATGATGTGTGTGTGTGTTCAGGTCTTTTGCATCACTTAACTGACAAATGTCCCTAATATTAATTTAGCTGTAATGTTACTTTGTGTAAAATGAACTGTGTTTTTGTCAAACATGCTGTGTATTGATGGTACAAAGAACAGGACTAATATGCAAAACCACTATTTGCTGTTCTGCAACAGTTTGCACAAGGCACTGTAAGGACTATCTAGAAATTCAAATAAACACCAACCCTGTGAGAGGCTGATATGACAGTTAAAGATGACAAGAAACCATAAACTAATTGCAAAATTTTACAAAGCTGCATTACCATCATTATTTAAAACCAAAATAAACTCTATTAAAATAGAAACCTGTTTAAAATTGATGAATGAAAAATATTTTTTTGCTCTTTTCCGTGAGATAATAGATAAACTGACTAATTGATCAGTGCCAAATAAAAACATTGTTAGATGTTGTACAAACTGGAAACGATCCAGTGACAGGAGTCAATATAAAGATCCCTCAGACATTTGGTTAAACTTGATTAGATGGTGCAAATTTCTGAGTAATCGGGTTCACCTTCAAGGTTAATGTTTGACTCTGAAATGTTAGAATTTAAATATTTAAATAAAGTAAGTCCTACTTGAATAAACCTTTACCACTTTTCTGAGTCTCATAACTGATATTTGATGATGTCATTGGAAAAAGTGTGTCCTTATAACTAAATGTTTTGAACTTTAGCATAGAGATACCCAAGTACAGTTCTTTAGATGTGGACCAGGTCCTAACAAACTACAGAAAAACAGCAGAGTTCAGTTTAGAACAGGGACTTAAACATTATCAAATGTTTAAGAGAAGACTGTGTAATCCATACCTGGTATATGAGGTATAGTCACAATAAATAGGAAATTATGTGTTCACTGTTTGTACACTTATACAGGTGCTGTTTTTGGATTTCTTTGGAGATTCTTTTTACAATTCAACTTTCAGATTCTCTCCAAGTTGGCACACTGATCCATATCATAGGTGTGGTTGAAATAAATCCTCTTTTATTCAAATTAGTCTGTGTTTTCGGTGGAACATTTTCATATGAGAATTTTTTAAAGGTGACAGAACCATAAGCTAATACAATTCAGAATTAATAGTTGTAAAATCTTTCTGATATTGTTTGATTTTTAAGTCTGCGTGGTCAACACGAACCCCCAGCAAGCTAGCGCAAAAATAGTGTTTCCGTTTTCTCTGTAGATATTGACAGTCTGAACGAACTTAAAGTAGTTAATTTTATGTTTGCCCCCCCAAAATTAATCCCATTTTAATGGAAAAATTGTGTTAATTTTTCACAGTATTTTATTCACAGTATTTTAGCTCATTTATAAATGTCACAATTTCAAACTAAACATTTAATAAGGAAACTAGATATTTAGCTCAAAGCTAAATGGTTAGCTAAAGTGCAAATTCACGAGGCGAAGCCCGGAAGTGGACTATCAAAATAAAACCTGCGTCTTGGCTGTAAACGTTCGTAGCCAGTAAAACGACTCATTTGATGGTTTAAGCTGAAATGTTGAACATATCGCTAAGAAAAGAAACAACAATGAAGAGATGCAAGTTAGGCAGTCACGCCGGTAGGAATTTATTTGAAGGTTCACAAGACTTTGCAAGGTTATGGGTAAGTGTTTACAAACTAAATATTTAGCATACGAAGTAAATATTTATTTTGAGGCTGTTAACTAAATTAAATTAATAGTTTTATTAACAAACTAGTTAATCAGTCTATTACTTAGCTAGTTAATAAGCTAACTCAATATTTGGTTTGAAGCTAAATATATAGCTAGCTAGCTAACTGAATATCTATTTTGGAGCTAGATAGTTTGTAAATGTAATATTTATCTAACTAAATATATAGTTTGACACTGACATTTTAAATGAGTAACAAAGTGGAAAATATGACTAAAAATGAACTCCCTTTTCTTCGTCCTATGTCAGGCTAACTACAGTACGAGAAAAATATGGCCACGCACCGCGGCTTTTCAAATTCTTATTTAGAGGTAAATTAAATTACTATCACATTGTTTTCAAGGAATATTAACTCCATTTGTTTGTCTGCTTTAAAATATTAGGTGTGTAGAAAATGTAATGTTATGAATTAGAATAATTAGAATGTTCTATCCTTGGGATTCATTCAGCCTAAACCCAGATTCATAGCTCTGTGAAAAGTAAAGTAAAATAGTCTTCCTGTGGTGTTGCAAAAGGAGATAACTGGATGTAAATACTTTTAAGGGCGTATGTAAAGCGTCTGAAACATTCATTGTTTATAAATTGTTTTATTTAATTGCTCTGCCTATAGAATCATTCTCATGTTTTATTTGGTTTTAATGCATTTTGATAAGTGTATTTAAAATTACTGTTGGTTTTTCAACCCTTCCTCATCACAATTTAAATACCTTGTATTAAAGTCTAGATTTGACATAGAGAAAACACAAAAGAGTCTTAATTGCAGGTTTTACATCTGTTATGGTACAAACTAAGCTGTGTACATTTTAGAGTATTTAATACTGGCTACATAACATGTATAGCTTACTCTTTAAACTAGTAAAATAACTTCGTGCTGTCTTTTATTTTTTTTTAAAGGAGGGAAAAATACCTGAAATATAATACTTTATTTCATAACAGCTACAGATCCATCGAGATGGCATGATAAAACAAAGAACCGTCTGTAATCTGATTTGACAGTCAAATTAAAGTGTCGCTGGAGCCATTTTTGTTTGCATGTCCTCCATAAACCTGGTGTGAAAACTGGCTTTTTCACTGGACGGCTACTTTTTTTCGGCCAGTTTGCTGCTGTGAAGGTTCACAAGGTTCACTGATGTGCGTCAAGAAAACACAGGTGAGCTCATCTTTTTTTCATAATAAATATATATGCAATTATTTAGTTGTAGCCTGTCTTAGGTTTTTATGTTTTTAATGATGAAAGCAATTAATTAATTAAGCAATTAATATGGTTTTGATGACGCATTCAGTGCGCTGCATATTTTGAATTTTTTTAAACATAACACAAAAACCTCTTGCCTCTAACGCCATAAATGTCAGTATGTGTATTGTTTAAAATAATTTTAGCAATAAAAGAGATTCATTTGAATTTGTGCACTCTAAAAATAAAAATATACAATTTGTGCAACACGGATGAAGTGTCAGTGATTCAAGTATGTGTCTGATGAGTGTCAGATTTTTATCACAGTTTTTTGTCCTGACTCAGTCGATGTGACCAGTTTCATGTGTTTATCTGTAAATAAGCATTACTCCTGATGTTGACAATAAGACCAATTATGATTATATATAAGAGATGTAAATGCATTCTAGAATTATGATCCATAAAAAACAAATCCAAATGTAACATGTCTATAAGAAGACTCACATTAACAAAATAATTATAGTTGTTAAATATTGTAGTTTTGTGTGTTTTTGCTAAATAGGGACATTTAAGGTCCACAATCCTTTGTACAAAATTTTTGTAATCGCATTGCAGTTTTACAATTTTAATAAAAACGATACAAAAATAATGTAACATTTACTATTTTAATAGCTTTATTGTTTTAACTCTTTAAATACAGAAAATACTGTGAAACGTATTTGAAATTAGATATAAAAAGTGAATTTTAGTTTTATATGTTCTTATTTATGGCCCGCAGTGTTCCTGTGCGTCACACCCAGTCGTCCTATTAACATACAACTGCAGTCAATTATTTTAAATCTAGATCAGCTCAGCCATATCTATGGTCACTTTTGCAACTTTCTACAATATTTAATTAGTTGTTTTTCTGTCTTTTTTTTAATGAAACATTTATCCGTGTAAGTAGGAAGGATTACAAATAAAATTGGGTCACAGGATTACAGATCCACAAGTGTAAGGCAGACATCCTTGTCCCAGCCCATCCTGGGAAAACCTGAGTTGTTTCTAAGTCAGAACTTTCACATAAGTCCCTCCAGTAAATTCTGGATCTTTTGGTTTTCCTCCCTGTGAGAGATACTAAAAAACTAGCAAAAGGAAGTTTACTTATCAGATGCCTAAGCTTTTTCCTCTGACTGTTTTCAGTGCAGAGAAACATCACCTTTACACTGGGATGATGGACGATGGCACAATAGGCCTGTCGCAATAAGCAATAAATCAATTAATCGCATGATAAATTGAAAAAATCTCAATATTTTCCAACGATTTATCATCTTTCTCTTTTATCTCTCTTTTTATGCCAAAGATTTAATAACAAAAGTCTTCAGTCTGGTGCTTTGGTCTCAACTAACCCGTTTTTTGAAGGACAATTTTGTTTACAGAGGCTTCATAATTCTTTTTTTGTTGTTTTTGTTTATTTATTTTGGATATTTAAGATATCTTTCAGTCCAGTGTTAAATGTTCATTAGAAGTTAACGTGTATTGATCATTGAGAATGTGTTCTTGCGTTATATTATCTGAAAAAGGTTTCAAAGCAACAATATTATCGTTTATCGCAACAATTCCTGGGACAATTTATCGTCCAGCAAAATCTGTTGCCATGACAGGTCTAGGTATGACACAGGAACATGATCCAAACAATCAGAGTTTTACTTGGTAAAGTTTTACAATCCAGTGAATTAATTAAAAAAAATTTTTTACAGGATCAAGATGTGGGTCTTCATATTTCTCTACATACTGAGTCTAAACTGTCAGGTTTGTCATATTCCACAAAAAGATACTAAAAATTAAAATGAAAACATCAGATTTAATAAAATTGTTTTTTTCCTTTGTAGACCTCTACAACAGGTAAAGAGTATTTCTTTAAAGCTTCTGTTTCACTGGTTGTTGGTGATGATGGTAAAGGCTTCACAGGTTACCAACTGGGGGTGCTCTTTACTTTAAAGCTGCAGTATGAAACTTGTATAAAATTATTTTTTACATAATTGTTGAAAGTGTCACCATGTCATGGCAGAATAGTAAGATACAGATAATCTGTCAAAAAATCAAGCTCTTCTGACTTCTCCCGTTGCTCCCAGTGCTAACTAGAAATAACCAGAGTCAAGAGGCGGGTCTTAGCGCTGTCAATCACAATGTCGTGTGGCGCTGCTCATCCCTCTCCTATTCCCTCTTGCTCTCTGCTAAGCTGCAGCTATCAGGGAAAGTTGTGAATGCTAAGGCTAGTAAGTGTAGCCACAAATGCTGGCATATAAATGGTTTTCCTGTAAGTTGTTTCTCTGCCTTTCGCACATTTTTATTAGCAAGTATGTGAAGTTGAGTGACAGCGGTAAGACCCTCCTCCTGGTTCTGATTGGTTGTTTTTTTTGGTCAGGAGTGATGCATTTCATTAGACGTCAATAGTAGCTCATGGAAGAGGTGGAAGAGATTGATCTTTTCACAGATTATCTGTCTTATATTATACTATCAGGACACATTTTAACAAATTTGTAAAAAAAGTATGTTCATAAAAGTTACATACTGCACCTTTAAGCATCAATTAATGTTTCAGTTTCTCTTTGAAAGTTTCAGAGAACTCAACGCAGATGTATTATGCTAAACTGAAAATAGACAGAAGTGCAATTCAGAACATCAGTTCAAAGCTGAACTTTAATGTGAAAGGCAACTTGAGCATCGAGGACGTTACAATGACCACAAGTAAGAAAGAAACAAAGGAAGATTCCAAGTACTGTACTTTTAAATTTGTCAGTTCCAGAAAACCAAGTCGATAAAACTTTGTTTCTTCAGTTTTTTTGTTTGTTTTATGATTGTGTGTTTCTTCCACCCCCAATAAGAATGTAAAGAAAACAACAATGGTAACAAAACATGTAAATGCGAAGAAGGCCACAAATGGAGTGATGAAGTTCGTCTCACAGGGGTAGATTGTGATGAGAAGAACTGCACCCTCAAGGCTGACTCTAATTCAATGTGCACTTTAAGCAGTGCAGGCATGTGGACTTTTACTGTTCATTTCACCAAACATTTTAAACTGTACATGTGTGGAGAAAGGGTTGATGCTCTGTAACCTTCTACATTTTGTTCTTAACAGTTGATATCACAGGGAAATTCACTCTGGAGGGAGCTGAATTTGAATCTTGTCTGACAGATAAGAACTCAGGCACATATAAGGGTTGCCATAATAATCTGTTAAATAAGGTAAAAAATAATTTCCATAATTAAGATAATTATTCATTTGATACATTTAGAAATCCATAAATAATGCAGATAATGTCTTTTTAGATGAAAACCGAATACAGTAAAATAAGAGGATTTGACAGTCTAGCAATAACACAATTCAGGTACTTTCTACGCTAACAATAAAAAAATCTGCATGCATTGATTTTTTTAAATGTTTAAAATTATTTTTTGATTTTGTTTTTCACTAAAGTGTTGGGAGCGTTATTGTTGATTTTACAATGAAGATCGTCTCTGACGTTAGTTCGGGAGAACTGTTCAACAAATCTACAGCTCTGACAAAAACTCTAACAGGCAAAATGACTTTGGAGACTAAAGGTAATTATATATTTCACCGGTTGGATTCATATTAAAGTTACATTTCACAATAACTTTACATCCTGTTTTGTTTCTTCAATGACTTACAGTGATTTTTTTTAAAGACTTTCACACCAAAGTTAAAATGTAATTTTACTATGGTGGAAAAATAAGATAGTAAAGTTATTTAAGAAACCTCTTCAACTTTTTATATAATATTAATTGTGCTAAATAAATTTTAAAAGTAGATGGTGCAAAAAGAAGGCTGCATAAGTATACACACCCTGAAATTATCACTTTATCACATTTCTTTATTCAACAGCCCTCACCTTGACCAGTTTCCATCCTGCTAAGCCTCCTGAACTTTATATGAGGCTAATAAGGTTTTCTAAAACCTACAATAATTCTGAAATAAATGCAAAGTGTTCTAATAAGCTATCACTTTACAGGGTGATGCTAATGCTACCTCTT
The DNA here is from genome assembly GCF_001443285.1 of Poecilia latipinna. NCBI lineage: Eukaryota > Metazoa > Chordata > Actinopteri > Cyprinodontiformes > Poeciliidae > Poecilia > Poecilia latipinna. The sequence goes on along the minus strand of NW_015114371.1, from coordinate 10,123 downwards.
TATTATAGCTTTAAAAGAAAATTGTAAGAATTTTATTTAACAGACTAGTTTTTTTTCTTCAGTTGCATTTTAGAGGAAAAAAAAAATTACAGCCTCATTTTTTAAGATCATAAACTCCTGTGTAAACTTTTTAAAGTTGTAAACTTTTTAAATTCACAGGCATTGTCACTTTGGATATATCAAAGACATCAGTGCCATATCACGACAAAACTTTAGTTATTTGTAAAACTGAGAGACAGCTTAAAGCCAAACCAAAGTGGAATCTGCAAAGAGAAGATGGAGAGTTTCTCATAACTGATGGCAGCATCTCAACAGTGGAAGACGAAGAAAAAATAAGTACAGTCACGATTAAACATGTTAGCGAACTCTGGCAAGGTAAGTTTGTTAAAACCGCAACATTTCAGATCATTTGGCCCACAATACCTTGCGAAATGTTCACAACCCATTTAGTATTGTCATTTTGTTCAGTCATCCTTTCATGACAATTCAAGCTTAGTCAGACTGAATGGGTAGTATCTGTGAACAATTCTTTAAGTCTTTAATTGTGTTTAGCTTTTGACTTTGACTAGACCATTCTAGATACAGATACACAATAACTTTAAAAAAAAACAAAAAACAATACCAATAACCAATAGTTTTCTCGTTCTAAATGCCTTGTTTTGTGAAAAGCTTCACCAATGAATTTGAGTCCTGCTGGCTTATTGCTAACGTCGTTAGCATCCTGGGCATTCGCAAATACTTTGAATTCTCCACCAAAGCAATGGCTTGTGTTTAAGTTGACTGATCAGATTTGACGTGTTAAAGGTCGTGTTGTTTTTGTCCTCGCCAAACTGTCTCTCAACATTTGTTAACCAAAGTCAGCGTATCGTTTTCCTCCGAAACCTTAAAAGAGCCTCCAAACCAGTGGTTCTTAACCTTCTTTGAGGTACCAAACCCACCAGTTTCATATGTGCTTTCACTGAACCCTTCTTTAGTGATAAATAAAATATGATTTCTATTTTCCAAATTAAATATATATATATGTCTTTTTACTGGTGCACAAAATAAACCATGCATGAAAATCACCTTGCTCAAAGAACAAAACCATGAACTCATAACAAGTTACGGTATTACTTTATTCTGGCCCCCCCAAAATATTTCAGCCCCATAAAAGAATTTCAACCCCCAAAATATTTTTTTACTATTTTACTTATTAAAAATAAAGTTGGATTTTTTCAAAGAATTTAAAAATTTTTAATAACTTATTTTTTTATTTTATTTTAAATTTAATTTGTTTTTTGTCATTTTGAATCCACAAAATACTTTTTTGGGACCAGAATATTGCCCAAAACTTCATACGATGCTGTAAGGATCGGTTTGTTAACGGGTACAAATCCAAGAGCAGGCAGAGTGGCCCTTTCATCAAAACTGGATCGTTTCACCCTGAATTCAGCAAGCATTGTGTTCTTGTATTCATGTGTAGAACCCAGGTTAAGAATCACTGCTCCAAACTTACGCTTGTTATGTTCTCTGTTTACCTGGGCTGCATTCACATGGTGTTGGAAGTTCCAACTTGGGAGTCATTCGGACCTTTTATGTTTATATTTCTCTTGTTTGCGTGTAACACTCTGGGATAGTTGATTTATTATTTTTTAACTGTTTTCTGACGAATTTTAAAATTGTTTATTTGCAGTCAAAAATGTTTTCTCCAGTTATACTGACACCACTTTAACTCAGTGCAGGTCTCATGGAGGAGGAGTAGAAGTGCTCAGGAAAAAAAAGACAAACACCCAAACATTTTATCAATGCTATTCATTATGATAATGGACACATAAGAATTTAATTTCTTGTACCGGTTCAATAACTATCATGCATCCCTTATTCTAACAGATGAATATGCTTTGATGTAAAACATTTCAGCTCCGTTGTAGTTTCTCCCATTATTGCTGTGTATCTACCTCTGTCCATCTATCCCTTTTAGCAGAAAAGCTTGACAATACTACTGTAGTGTTTCCGAGTGGGGAAAAGTGTTTTTCACTATAAACAGCATTTTGCCTGTAGGGCAATAGGTTACAATTTGGTGTCACCTGCCCAGTGACACCAAACATGTTTCCAGTGTCTCCTACTTGACTTGTGTCAAACTGCCAAAAGGACAATGAATGTATTTTATTTTTCCTTCATAAACTCCATATTTGAGGAGTGTACTGTCAGAAATCCAAGCTGAGCAGTGGATTTTCTGCAGCTCCTCCAGAGTTAAATGATAAGGAGGACCCCCAGGCCTCTCCTATAGCTGTAGTACAAACCCCAAACACGCACTTCTACAGTGGCTTGCAAAAGTATTCATACCCTTTGAACTTTTCCATATTTTTTTTCAATATATTTGATTGCAGTGTGCAAAAGCAATCAGCCCCTTTTTGCAAGCCACTGGATTTTGTCCTCAGAGAACAGAATTTACATGTAAAAAACATCATGCAGTTTTATAGACTAATGCAGTGGTTATGAAATCTTTCAACTTCTGAGTCAGGGTATTTTATGAGTTTGCAAATAGTACTTCAGTGACAACACAAATTAGCTTAATCAATTATTATGTTTTTCAATTTCGTAACATTTTTGTAGAGGATCTCCAGAGCCAATACTTCTTGGTTCACAGCTCAGACTCCAGCTTTGGGAAGTACTGGACTAAGGTCTAACACAGTATGTGTTGTTATTGCCATAAGCAGGATTATTGAAATAATAATACATGAAAAATACACATGTACATATCAGTAATATACTACTTACATGAGAAAGTTCACAACTCTCAGTCTATGTCATAATCCTCATTGTTTTTGCTCGTGTGTGGTGGGGCAAAGATCCATCTCCTCAGTGTTAAGAGAAATGGGGTGTGTTCACCATTTTTAGAGCAGCAATATACAGCACAACTACTTACCCGGGGTCCATCACAGTGTTATTTGTCAGAATTGTACTTGGAAAACAACAGGAAAAGAAAATTAGTCTGTTGACTGAGCATTTATCACATAATGGTTGTCTAATCCCATGAAATATATTTCATACCTTTTGCCTCTGTTTGAGCCCTCCATGTTCTTCCTTCCTCAGGAGAGTACATATGTCTTTTTGTTGAACAAGAAGATCAAATAACTATAAACCATAAAGCCAACGCTACAATGGATATATGCCTCAAACCAAAGATCGACATTTCTGCAGATCCAGCATTTCCCTTGTGTAAGACAGAATCAACTGTTTTTGTTGTGAAAGTGAAGTGTGAGATAAAGAATACCACTGAAACGTACAGTGTGAGCTGGCAAGAAGGTGCCATTGAAAAACCCATGACTCCAGGTAGGAACCTTTTACTAGCGTTATTCATGTTTGCGTTTTGAACCATCTCCTAACTGAATTTATTCTTGTAATACTTGTCCTGTTTATGTCACTTTCACAGAGGGAGACAAACTGATTTATTCAGCTGATAAAGTAGTTAACTGTAAGTCAGGAGGGGACAGCTCTTCCACAGGTTCTCCACTGGTATATTGCAACTTTACTAATGAGTGCAACCAAACTTATGGTGCATCTATGAAGGTCGAAGTCATTTATCGTAAGTATCAGTTTGAGATAATGATGCCGTTTTATTTGATACAATGTATGTTCTTTACTGCAATGAAAAAGCATTTTTTTTAATTTGGTGGCAACAGTGGTAGTAGTTTGTCTCACAATCGGTGGGTTGCTGGTTTGATTCTGCCTCTGTCATTCTGTCCTTGGGCAAGACACCACTACTAGTCTTGCCTGCTAGTGGTGTCCAGAGAGCCCAGAGGAACCGGTGATGCCTCCATCCAGTAACTTGCCACCATCAGCATGTCAATGGATGAATGACTGAATGTAGTGTGAAGCACTTTGGGGTCCTTTAGGCTTGATAAAGTGCTACACAAGTACAGGCCATTTAACTTATGAAATAATGGAAATGCAAGTGGAATCAAACATTTGGGCACTTTCAATTCAGTGTAATCAATTCTGACCAGTCATGTATCTGATAGAGAAGTACTTTGAGAGTAATTCAGAATATCACAAAAATGTAGTTTATTTCGGTACTTCAATTTAAAAAATGTGAACATTTGCTTGATATATTTCAAGTGTTTTGATGATTATGTCTCAGAAAATGAAACTCAAGACATCTGGTCTTATAAGTTTAATAAAAGAAATATTAGAAACACATCACAGTCTGGACATTCAAGAAGAAGACTGCTGGGTGACAGATATCCAGCAGTCAGTGACACCCTACACAAGGAGATTAAGCAGAAAAAGATAATTGCGAAAGAAGCTAGCTGTCTATAGAGTCTTGTCTGCACACTTACTATGTTAAAGTTAAATAGAGGGAAAAAATGCCACATGAATATCTATATGTTGAGAGCCCATTCAAGAGTTTATGGTAAAGAGCTAAGGCATGCACGGCAGCTGAAGTTTAAGCTTTAAGAGTCACAGCACATATCCAGGGCTAAAGCTGTCACATGCCATGATTTCAGCAAATGCTGAGCCTGAGACGAAGCAGGAAATAAACCGGACTGTTTTTCAGTGGTCCAAAGTCCTCCTTTCAAATCAAAGTAAATTTTACATGTAATTTGAAATACAAGATTTTGGAATTTGGAGGAAGAGTGAAGAGCCATACAGTCCAAGTTTCTGGAGTGAATACAGCTTAGAGAATTTATACAAAATCACCCTCAATTTTATGATTCAAAAGAAACTGTTTAAAAGTTAATGTGATACTTTTTGCATTTTTCACAATAACATTTTTAAAGTTGGAGTTTTGCTCTGCATAGTTTTTGTTCTAAATGATTTTTTAAATTTGTGCTAAACAGCTGATGAAAAGTACTGTTCAGCGGAAGGTGAATGGGCAAACACCAAGGCCGGCTTTACTGCAGAAATAAAATGCAAGGATAAAGCTGGAACAAGAAAGCGAAAGTGTTCATCTGGGTGAGATTTGAACTCTTCACTATCAGATAACATTTGTTTCCTCTAACTTTGAAAAACACAATTTATGGTTTATTTAATTAATGAAACATATATATAACATTTAATTTTTGTGCTGACTGGTTTCATTAATGTTCATTTAATACTTTCAGGGAAACTGGCCGGGAAGGGATATGGGGTGACGAGGTTTCAGAATGTGTTGAAAAGGACCTCGCTAGTGTGCTGGAAACAGCTGCAGTATGTGAACTTTACTATCATATTAACTTCCTGTCATTGTACAGAAATGAGTAGTACAGTATACTTAAATATTCTTTCAACTTTTTTATTTTTATGGAATTACTGTAAATACGAATTGTTACTATAACAATTATTCCAATTGTTACTATATCAATTATTCCAGTATAATAATATACTTCAGCTTGCTGATTTAAGAAGTTGCTGTAGAATAAACTATAATAACTTTCATATTTATTGTGTTTTCAGATTAGTGACATTGGACTTGGCAAACTGGAGTCAAATGCTGCAATAGTATTTGAACGCTTTGTAAAGGTCACAAAGACATTAAAATTACCTGGTTATGCCAACATAAATACATCGGTCACAGTATTTACCACCATGAATGAAAAGTTAAATTTAACTACTATTACAAATGATTCAGCAATAGAAGTGAGTATCAAAGCATCTTGATTTTTATGAATTAAGACATAATCAGTATGCTTTCATAACTTTATTAAAAGGTTTATTTCATTACAAATTCACTGATATATTAAACAGTGTTAAGGTTAAAAGAAACCATGATGGCTAATAAAGCAGTTTCCAACTAAGCTTTCAGCCAACTCAAAGCTTTTTGGAAAAAAGTTAAATGTCACCAAACAATTGTTTTTTTCTAAGAAATAGCCTTTTTCAATGTAGTAATCCAGATAATTTATGCATCTTTATTCAATTAAAGAGTTTTCACTAAACTTCAAATTCCTAATGCCATAAAATGACACTTCTTACATGTCACAACCATCTTCTAGAAAATGACCTGTGATTCTGCTTTTTTTCAGAATTATCTATACTCATCCAGTCATTTGCTGAATAAAAGTCTTGAAGACTCATGGAATGAAGGCACTACTGACAACTCCTCACTTTCAATGGCTGAGAGATTCATGATTTCTGTTGAGAATTTAATTAAAATATCAAATCTGACTGTGGGGACTAGGAGGGAAAATCTGCAAGTGGATTTGTGCAATACATCCAACTGCAAAATCAATGTTTTCAATGTCTCAGTTTCAGTTTCAGGTGGAGTGAATGTGAAAACAACTGCATTCAAACAACTGGATAAATATTTGCCCCATCTTGACAATAAATCAGAGGTCAACAGTATCATTGTTTCCGCAACTGCAGAAAACGCAAGTGACATTTCCATAAAGTTTGAAATGATCAAACCAAGACCTCGTAATTTTGAGCTAAAATGTGTGTATTGGGACACTAAAAACCACAAGTTTTCATCAGAGGGATGTAAATGGGGGGGTCCCTCAGACGAGGGCCTATGTGAATGTAAGCATTTTTCCTCATTTGCATTGCTACTGTCCAAGGAGCCCCTGGAAGTCCCTGGTTTAACTTATGTAACTTATGTAGCTCTGTCAGTATCAGTGTTGTCACTCGTTGTCACTCTTGTGATAGAACTGATAGTCTGGAGCGACGTAGTCAAGACGAGTACATTATATTTACGCCACACTGCCCATGTGAACATTTGTCTGTGCTTGCTGATCGGTAACCTCTGCTTTTTGGCATCTTCTTCCAACCCAGAGAGTATTTCAGACCTTTGGTGTCGAACCTCTGCGGTGCTGAAGCATTTCTGCTATCTGGCTATGTTCTTTTGGACGTTTTGTTTGAGCGCCACACTTCTTCATCAGGCAGTGTTTTTGTTCCATAAGGTGAGCAGGGCAAACTATCTGAGGTTCTCGTTGGTTGTAGGCTACGCCATCCCCTTGATCATAGTCTTTGTCACGTTTCTTACCTGCAACGGTGGAGCTGAGGGAGTATATTACTTCAGGAAGACCTGCTGGCTGGTTTATGGTGGACTTTTTAAAGGCACTTTTTATACGTTTATCATTCCAGTGGGAGCAATTGTTTTCATTAATGTGTTCTCAATGCTTGTGGTTATCATGAAGCTCGTAAGCCACCACTCAGAAATACACCAAAAAACCGACATTTCACCAGAAAAGGAGAAAGCAGCAGCCAAAACTGTTGTGAGATCCATTATCCTACTGACCCCAATTTTTGGTGTGACGTGGATCTTTGGATTTGCCATTTTGATTTTTGATCTCACAAGCGGAATCGCAGCATATGCATTCGAATACATCTTCACCATACTCAACGGATTCCAGGTACAGTCAAAATATTTTATTCAATGTAACACATAAACAAGCTGAAGTATTTGAAATACAAGTACACTCTCTTTCAATTCCAGGGCTTCTTCATTTTGTTGACCACATGCTTCGGAGACAGAATGGTAAGGAAATGAGAAACTAGCCAGATAATGATACAGCTCAATGATGCTACACAGTGTGATCTACAAATGTGTCTAAGCTGTTGTTTACAGCAATGTTAAGACCTAATATGACTAGAGTGTATACACCCCTGTTTAAATTCCAGATGTTAGAGGAAAAAACTACATTTTCCACCTTTAATGTGACATATTGTGGTTTATTCAACTGAAAAAATGACTCTTTGATTGCCTTTGTGGACACACCCTGAAATTAATTAATCTACATAATGTCTAGGTGTCATTGGACTGCATTTACTCTTTTGCGTAATGCGTCCTTTAGTGAACAAAAAAAACGGTAATCTCACAAAATGATAATTTGGAGAAGAGTGCAATAGACCCAGAGTGTTCAAAAACATATCAACCTTAACAGTAACACTGAAGAAGCTGCAAACATTTCTGGTGTGAACTGGTTGTGTTCTTATTACAATTTCCTATATGCTGGATGCAAGACAGAAAGTCCATGTAAATCCCTTTCTAACCAGACTAAAAAATCCATAACATGTGGAGCTTTTGACCACCAGTCTGAAAAGTAAGTTAACACACAAACACAGCAAAACAAGAACTGTACCCATGGTAAAACATGGTGGTACTGTATATCATGCCAGTTATGGGTTAATTCGCTGTACTGGTAGTTTTGTCAAGGATAATGCGGTGGGATGCTGACTTGCTTAAATTAAATTAATTCAGTATTTTGCAATGGTGCCCACTAAGGTTGTTCAAAAACATGAAATTCTTACACGGTGTATACATGGTTAAAAGCCAGTACTGATAGCTGCCATCTTTTATCATGATTAATCATTGACATTTTTCTGCCAGATAACCATTTTAATGATTTTCTCACCATAATTTCTACAGACTCGTGAGGCTCTGCTGAGATACATTAAGAAGAAAGTAGGTGCTCCGCAACTACAATTGCATGATACCACGGCTGTTTCTCTTATATGTCTTACTGCCATTTGTTCTTTCCTCTGATCTCCAGGCTCCAGCATCTAGTGTCAGTGAAAGCACCTCTAAGTCAGAGGTGACATGGAAGAAATGAAACCATTTTCATCTACATGTGAAACTAGTATCACTTTTTTGTGCCATTGAAAATAAATGTACAGTGTGCATTCACTTTTTACTGAGGCCGAGGGCGGATGTATACTTTTTCCCAAAGGTTTTCTCGAGATAACCGGTTAATGTTCCAGTTTCTGGAAATAACAATATCATTTCCCATTGGTTTTCTGGAGATAGAGTTAATTTCCTGATGGTTTTCTTGAATCGAGTTCATTTCCTGATGGTTCTCTTGGGATAACAAGTTAATCTCGATAAACCAAACTTTGCTTGTACCGTTGTACAAATACATGTGGCATGTATTTGAAGGATGGAATCAGGTTTAACACACACCAGTCATCTCATGATCTTGAGATGATCACAAGATGATTGGACCAGAAATGGTTTTCTCGAGAAAACCACTGGGAGAAAGCATATGCTGAAAACGTCCACTCTCGACGTCCGTAATTTTTTTATGTGATTTTTTTATTAATGTTGTTGGTAAAATTATAAATGTATAGTTAATTATTTTTAGCCTCTTTGTGTTACCCTTCGCATGAACTTGTTCTGTATGCTCCTTTAGGATTTAATGCGTTAACTCAGCTTACATAAATACCAGCTGTGATCAGATTGACATTGAATTCTTCAAGTTTTAGTTGATATATTTGAAGAGAAATGGAGCAAAAGACTCGACCTGCATGCCAAAGTGATGTTTTAGTGAAAGCTGAGTCTAGACTTAGTTTTTCTCCTCGTTCTAAAAGCAATGTCTTCTTCATATTCTTTGCTTTGCTGTAACCACTCCGTATCCGAGTCATTTAAAATACCTTCTTCACATAGTTTCTCACGGAAGTCTTGGTACTCAAGCTCTGCTCTGTAACATATTAAAAAGATTTGCAACATTAAATCAGAAACTTTTGTAAAGATTGTTCATAATAAAGCAAAAATAGGTGAAAAGTGGGCTGTGTGTCATACTTTTTAAGGAATCGAACGCAGTCTTCTTTTCCGTATATTTCGGCTAGTCTTATTGGTTTGTCTCCACAGCAGTCCTCTTTGTCCATTGGTGCATGGAAGGTGTGCAGCATCCGCAGCGCAGCCAGATGACCGGACTCTGCAGCATAGTGGGCAGCGGTCCATCCGTGCACTGTCCTCAGACACGGATTGGCTCCATTCTCTAAGAGAATCTTGACAATGTCTGTATCTCCTGAAAAAAAAAAATGCAATACAGAGTTTTCTAAAACATAAAAAAACAGGTTTAAATCTGGTCCAGTAAACACAAACTGATATGGTTTTACGGTGAATCTCATAACTTCGCCAGCCGCTGGAGAAGTGATATTGGTTAAATAAAATGAAAGCAAGACATTTGTAGCAATTAGAAAACATTAAACCACACTTTATCCTTTATGTGGACAAAGCTAAAATGCAGGATAATCTTACAGGTTGATTCTGTTATCCTTTTCTTAAACCTTTCTGTATTTAATACACCAGACTGTCTCATTTGGACAGGTTTTAGACTACTATTTAAATAGATTAAAGTAATTCCATACCATTTCAATTTGAAAGAAGGGCAAAATTCTGCATTAAGAACCATTTTTATCAGTGTAAATGAAAACTAAAGTTATC
>NW_015114370.1:145591-150081 GCF_001443285.1 Poecilia latipinna | reverse complement strand
TTGGTTTGTTGCTGTTATATTGAGAGGTGTGGTGTGGAAAGAGAAGTCAGTCAATCTTGGCTGTACAGAAAAACAAAGCTTATTTATTGAGTCTGATGTAACGCAGCAGATTGGGAAAATGGCAGCCCTCCTCCCATCAGTCCTCCTGTTATCCAGCATTTCACCTATTTACTGGTTAAACCCCGCCTTCTCAATTTACATGGGCCAATCACCTCAGCCTTCCAGAGTGGGAAGCAGCTAACTGGGAGGAAAGTTAACTTTTACATACTCAATGTGAACACTTATTTATCAATTATAAAATATCATGCAAACATTTTATGTATGCAAATGCACAATTTACAAATCATTTTAATCTTTTCATTATTTTAACTTCAACCAATCAAACTGCACCTCTTATCACAGCTGGGTTTGGGGTGGGCTCAAGATGGCTGCCACAAAAGACACTCACAAGATAAACATTTCAACCCCACAACTAACAGGCTAATTTACACTCTCTAAAACTAAAAAGAAGGTTAGAGAAAAACTGTATTGCTTCTCAACAGCTTTCTAACAGATCTTATTAGTACACTGTCTCCTGATTTCTAAGAGTGTGCTGTCTAATATGCTGTAATAAAAAATGTCAAATACATCAAATGTGCTTACTAATTAGTTAGTACTTCCATATCAAGTTATTCAAATTCCTGAACAGATGCTTGAGGTTAAAAGAAAGTACACTCTTTCTATGGGTTCTATTTGAATATATTTTTTACTGTTTTCATTTTTAGTAGTTTTAGTTAATCATTTTATCTTTTTCTTGGTGAGTTTAGTTGGGTGTCACTAGCTTAGCAAGTTGGTTAAGTAAAATGTTCTAACTGTAAAGTTGAATTCATTTTGTAAAACTATTTTAAATAAGTAATCTGTGTTCATACCATCAATGTGTAGCATCTCTCTGCTCAGATAATGCGAATGCAGGACTGATCTCTTATCAGACAGGTGTTTTTAAATAATAACTGTTGATGTTTAAAGCCACACCAGGAACTCACTGCTTTCTGGTTTGACATGATGGGAAAGTCAAAATAAATCCATCAAGATATCAGGAGGAGGATTGTAGAGCAGGGCTGCACAGCTGGTAGAACTGTTGCTCTGCATGCTTCCTCCCACAGTCCAAAAACATGACTGTCAGGTTAATTTGTTTCTCTAAATTCTCCCTAGGTGTGAGTGTGTGTGTGTGTGTGAGTGTGTGTGTGCATGGTATTTGTCCTGTACGTCTCTGTGTTGCCCTGTGACAGACTGGCGACCTGTCCAGGGTGACCCCACCTCTCGCCCGGAACGTTAGCTGGAGAGGCACCAGCCTCCCGACCCCACTAGGGTCAAGGGTGTTAGAAGATGGATGGATGGATTGTAGAGCTGCTCCAGTCGCTTCATCCTTCAAACAATTTCCAGATATGTGAAGGTGCAGCATTCATCTGTGCAGTTACATGCAAGTGTGACTGGCTGCAAACAGCAAAACAGTTGCAGCTCATAAACCAGTTTATGGCATCTAGTTTATGATGCCATAAACTCATGATGCAAAAACATTATGTGGAAATATGGAAGCAAAATCTAAAAGGAAAGCAAAAAGATCTGACCCAAGTCATACAGTTTAAAGGCAAATACTGAGGAAATGTATGTATAGCTTTGCTTTTCGAGGAGATAAATAAGTCTCTGGCATATTCTCTATTTCCTTACAGTGAGTACAGAGAAATTTGATCTGATTGAACACCCCCTGGCGTGAGCTATAATTCTCTAACTCAGAAAACATGTCTGAAAATTAAAACACTCATTTAATTGTATAAAAAATAAGTTGGTAATAAGCACCTCTAATTTCTGTTCCAGGTCTCAGCGCAGTAGTTTTAGTGGCCCTGACTCAACATGGTCGTTGCCTGCCGGGGATCAGTTGTTGTCTTCTGATCGTGTTGCCGCTCTCACCTCGCCTCCAAAAGCCAATCCTGCCGCTAAAACACATCTCTGTTTGTTTTGGTTCACTGGAAAAGAATTAAAAATTTCCTACAACTCACTTTTAAGGTCTTGACAAGAAAAAAAAACCTATTCCTCCCTCGCACATTTTCCTTACCAGTCCAAATTTGGTTACAGCAGTGAGCAGCAGGTCCGGCTACAGTGGCTTTTTAAAAGTATTGATATGCCCTGAACTTTATGTATTTATTTTTACATTTTGTTACATTTTAACCACAAATTCCTATGCATTTTAGATTAAAGAGGAGAATTTGCCTGTAGCAACTCTGGAGGAGCTGAAGAGATCCAAACAGAAGAACCATTCTCTAAACAAACCTGTTTTTTCTTGAAGACAAGAAAGCCAGTGTTTTGAAAATACCACAGGTCTTGGGAAACGTGGAAGAATTGTGCCAGTGTGACCCAAATCTGGATAACTGAGGCAATTTTTTAGCAACCTAGACTATCTTAAAACATATTATAAATGGAAAACAAAAACACCAAGAATAACAAAAAGAAAACAACATTTTGCAAAGATCCCCTGGTCAGGGTGGAATGGGATTACTGTGTTTTGGATGTGTAATGTTTGCTAAATGCTGTTCTGGATGTCCACTAAGATGAAAGCTGTTATCCATCCTTTTAATAAGCATTATTATTATTATTAAGAATCCAAAGAATCTTCTCTCAATCTGTTCAAATCTGGCCACAAAAAATAAAACATTATGGATGGACAAACATTGGTAAATAACCAAACATCAGTCCTGAATATATCATTTAATCAACAGTGGAACCATAAAGCAATTCAATATATAAAAGATAAGTTTATTGAAAATGTTTTTCCCACATTTCAACAATTACAAAACAAGTTTAATCTGGAAAGTAAAGACATTTTTAAAATACTTACAGATTTAGACAGAACGGCCCCATCCTGTTCTATGGAGACAATACTTCTGTTTGATCCAGTAAAAAGAACTTAACAACGATCCATAATTTGTTATCACATGAAACCATCTGAAAAAGGTTCGGTAGGAAGATCTAGGAGTGATTATTACAGACGGCCAACGATCTTAAACCTGAGAATATGTTCCATCTACTTCCATGTTTGTTTTGGTCTTGGTTTCTTGCAATTCAAGGTTCTACACAGATTTCATTTACCTAAGCTGTAATTATCAAAGATGTCTCCCTCTGTTGTTCCTCCTGTCATGCACACCAGGATCGCCCTGACCAGCATATATGTTTTGGAATTGTCTGTATATTATAAAATATTGGAATACTATTTTTCAAACTTTTTCCAAAATTTTGAAGAAACACATCAAACCAGACTCAGTTTTGGCTGAGGGATGAATGCAGGACAACATGATCCGTTTTGTGACTTTAATGGCACAGAGAATGATTCCTCCCACTTAGCTGTAATGAAAGATATTTTGGGACATTTAAAACGGGAGAAAATTAAATATTGATTGAAGGGGAAATGTTTTTTCTTTTTAATGATTCAACTTGGCAGTACTTTATAAATTGTTTCAACACTAATGTGATCGATTAGTTTGGTGAAGTGATGTCCTATGATTTTATTTTGTTTTTGTGTATGCATTTTTGTACTATAATGAAAAAACTTCAGGAGAAGATAAATAAAAAAATCACATGGAAGAAGGTGATCTGGTCAGATGAAAACAAAACTGAACTACAAGTGCAAGATCAGACCAGGAGGGAGGGATCTGGAGACCAGGACAGGAACCAGACTGAGAAACAACCAGCCAAGGTCAGGATACCACCTAATGTGACAGAACCTTCTGGAGCTGGTTTCCTGTGCGCATGTCCTGATCCTGGTGATGGGCTGCAGCTGGAGCTACACCTGCCTGACACACACTGACAGCCCTGGATATGACAGGATTCCTATAAAATGTCTTTGAGTACCTAGAAAACCGCCATACAAATAAAAATGTATCATTATTATTAGAAGAAGAAGAATTTAACAAAACATTTATTTACAATAACAAAGTGCACAGAATACAATTAAAAACACAAGATATTCACATCAGGACAAGCTTAAAAAATAATTAAATAAGGTGCTTGTTAAATAACAGCTGCATGAAATTTCCCGTGTTCCCAGTGGCTCTGTGGAAGCAAAACCTGGCCTGGAGCCACAGCATCATTCTTTCCCCAGTTCACCCTCACAGCAGACAAGACAGAAAACTTTTCTGTGATCTTGGTTAAAATACTGACATCTTGTTGGCAGATCAAACCATGTTATTCTTAAAACCAGATAAAACCAGACCATAAACACTCGAGCGTATTTTCTGGAGGAGGGGTTCCAGGGAGAGCGTGTAGAGCACCCCGAGAGCGCGCAACCCTGTCGAACGCCTCTACACACCCTAAAAGGAGCACACAGGCTACCGTTGATCTTCAGCACACTCTCAATGTCACTGTACAGAACCTGGATCTCGGCAATAAGGCCCTCGCTGAACCCAAACACCCTCATGGTTTTCCAGAGGAAGCCGTTCCGACAGCTCCGTTCATTCGAG
>NW_015114370.1:140727-142518 GCF_001443285.1 Poecilia latipinna | reverse complement strand
ACTTGGCTGATGTGACACAGCCAAGTGTCACATCAGCCAAGTGACACATGTGGGGAGAACTTGTCCTCCCCAGGACAAAGTTGGCTAATGAAGACATGCTACGAGTGTGGAGGATGATAATAAGGACCAGCCACCAGAGAAAGAAGTTCCTATTTGACCAAAGAGAAAGAAGCAGATGAAATATTCCCCAAGAAAATTAGGTAAGTCGTTTTTGTGTTAATATTTTCACCATGTGAAGTGGGGTGGGACAGCCAGGTAAGTGGGGAATGGGGAGCAGGAATCAACATTCACCAGCTGAGTTAAGTTACGTTTTAGACAACTAAAACTGATGTTAAATCTATTTATTTATTAATAAGCTTCTTGCAAACAACCATAAGTTAGAGTATCTGGTTAGAAATAATTTAGAATGCTCATTAAGTAAAAAGATGCATTCATGTGCCTAAAACTATATGTTAAATGATGCATTTGAATAACAGTGGCAGTCTGTCTGAACTTCTGCCAGACAAATATTTGATCAGAATAATTTTGTTCAGCTCCAGTTATTATTCCACTTGTATTAAGAAATAATTGTATTGCACTTTATAACAACCAGTCATGTTAACTAGTCTGCCAGTCTACCATTCTGACAGTGTGCAGCAAGGGACATTTTTGAAATGGTATTTAAATAAATGCTGGAATATGATGACATTGTTTTTTGTTTTTGTTCTTTTTTTAAGTGACCACAATGAATTGAGTCATCACCGACTATGAGAATGTCCAGAAGAGATTCACCAAGTTTGAATTCATGAAAAGGCTTTCGCCATGATTAACTATTGCAAGAACAGCTGTAATTTCTGAGCATTTCTGGACACCTTCAAAGAGCTGCTTCCAGGAAATGAAGACAAGAAGAAGATCTCCTGTTTTCAGAGCATTACAGGAAGACTTTTATGAAGGAGATGGCTGACATAAAGCAAAAAGTTACTGTTGAAAGAACCTATTTTCTTAAGTTAAAGAATAAGTCTGTTTTAGTTTTTCAATCAGCATTTCAGAGTAACAGTATACTGACCAGACGTTAAACCTTCTGTTATCTTAGAACAAGTTATCTTTTGTTTTATTCCAATGTGCAAAGGGTTTTTTCTCCAGTTATGATGGTAGTTATAAGTAGTCCAGTATGTTTCACTTCATTTGAGTTAAGACTTAATATCAATGACTCTGTTAGCATTGCATTTGACACTGTAATACTAAATTACATCTTTATAATTGTTGCTACTAGTTTCACTTTACTTGAGGTAAGAGATAATATTAATAACACTTAATGACATATTCATAACTGGTGCTACTTGTTCCACTTTAGTTGATGTAAAAAAAAATGTTAATGAGTCTGTTATTAAATCATTTGACCGTGTAATAAAGCTTAGTGAAATCTTTATTGCTTGTCCTACTTGTTTTGCTTTATTTCAAGGAGTGGTAATATTAATCATTGTTTTGTTAAAGCTTTTGCTAGTGTAATAATTAAATCATTATGACTACTATTATGACAAATTTATGTCAGATCATGATTTCTTGGTTAATGACAAATTGTCATAACAAAGACATTTTGAATAATGTCAACTTTGTATTAAAAGTGTCATTATTTACCGAATGACACTTTATGACAACAGTCATAAATATTCATGAAGACTTACTGATGTTCATGACAGGTGTTATGTCATGTTTATGACAGTGTCATGACAGTCTTATTCACCCCCCCCCCCCCAATCTAATTGTATACCCTTAAAAGGCACTTTAAACTATCGTCTTCAATTAAATTGG
>NW_015114370.1:137668-139918 GCF_001443285.1 Poecilia latipinna | reverse complement strand
TGAAAGTAATATAAAATGGCTCCACGTGTCTGTAAAAGATATTTGCATTAAAAGCAAATATCTTTTCATTCCACATGATACTAGAACATGTGCTATACTACATCATGTGCTACGTTGTTGCAGAAAATCTACATGAAATACAAAAAAAGTTGTGACAAAATGCAAAACAGCTGAACTGCCATTATAACTTTAGTCAGGGACTCTACATTCCAATATTCTTCACACGTTTTGTTTGGTCAAAGGATTTGCAGCTTCCTTTTGCAGAACTTTAGTTCCAAGTCAGTTTAGGTTCCACAGAAGAAGAAGAATTTGCACCAGTTACTGACCAATAACATCAGCAGGTCTTCAGTGGAGAATCATGAACATAGGCATCATGCCATTGTTGCATCAGCTTTTCCATATGGGAATTTCCATGCTCAGCAAGGCAGTGGTCATATGGACACATGTGTGTTAAAGAAAGAAGATGAAGGCAACACAGGAACATATTGGAGCCGGTGAGGGAGAAGCATGTGGGAGAGGAGGGATATGATGCAAGAAGGAAGCTGAAAAGGAGGAGGATGGTAGGTGGGGTAGAGGGAGCACATCCAGACTGGAAGAGTGTGAGGAGATATAGCTCACTGTGAAAAATGGCCTGGAGCTCAGTTCAAGGCGTGTGTGTGTGTGTGTGTGTGTGTGTGTGTGTGTGTGTGTGGATAGCGAGAGGGCTTTAAATTTTAAATAAGGGTCTGGATACAGTTGCAGACAAGTGCAGAGGGGGGAGGACAGAAAAAGAGGGTAAATCTGTGGTTTGACTTTTGACTTTGATTTAACATGCCTCACATTTTCTACTGCAACAATAATAATAATAATCTTTCTTTTTACATTAGAATTTAATGTTCAGCCTGAAACATTTACCACAGTGTCAATCAATCAATCAATCAATCAATCAATCAATCAATCAATCAATCAATCAATCAATCAATCAATCAATCAAATTTTATTTGTATAGCACATTTCAGCAACAGGGCATTTCAAGGTGCTTTACATAATTAAAGACAAAAAATGAAGCATGAAGTTTTTATGTCTTCCTTTACTCTGCAATTGTAACATTAAAAGTACACAATAACAAACAACTTCTACAGTAAATTAAAAATGACTTTAAAAAGGGGGGTGGGAGGGCACAAGCACTTATTTATTGCACATCTGTTTTAATGATGAATTAATAAGGAAAACTCCTGAAACAAAAGTATAAATTCTGGATATAGGAGATAGGCACCAGCAACCCTCCCGACCCCATTAGGGACAAGGGTGTATAGAAAATGGATGGATGAATTCTGAAATAAAACTCAATTATCTTAATATTAATTCATGAATCTAATCACAAAGTCACATTCATGCCATGTCTTTGTTGAAGCTTCTGACCCACATGCAGAGAAACACTCAGTGATGAAAAGACTTAAAAGTGTTTATTTACAAAGTGAAAAAAAATGTGCAAAGGTGGTGATCTGGAACCATGACTTCTGGAAGAAATCATGAATAAGTGGAGCAGATGAAGGCAACCAGAGGAAATGTAGAACATGGACTTGCATGTCCTACATAAATAAATCTACGATAAATAAATCGTAGCCTAGGGTAGGGTTAGAGTTAGGCCACACGAGATGGCGGCCTCATGTGTGCTGACATCACTCGTAACTATGGAAACCCAATAGGGAAGTCCATCAGGGAAGGGTGAGTTTTGAGGTGAACTAGTCATAGTCAGGTAGTCAGAGAACCTGATGGTGACTGGAGAAGGACTTTTGGAGGGTAGACACGTAGTACAACAATGATGATGATGGAGCTTGAAGCTACCAGTCATGAGAATTAGGGGTGCACCGATTGCAGTTTTCTGGCCAATCAATGATCTTTTAAAAAGCTTAGCCTGCCGATTCCAATTTTGGCCGATACCAAGACATAACTTCGTGGGCCGGTCTGTCAGTCAAACCCTTCTCACCAGAGAGCAAAAGAGGACAGTGGTTGAACCTTAGACCTTTGCCAAGCTAGCTAGGATTGGTGAATAAGATCGGCTTCATATGAAAAAAAAAATCAGCCAGTCACAGATCTCCCAAAATTAAGGAAATCTGCACCGATAAATCAGCTGACCGATAAATCGGTGCACCCCTAATGAGAAACCAACTGAGGTTTATGGCTGGTTCTGGTCCTTATTAAGGTTTTACTAGTAGATCCTAGGAGGTGTTCAGGGAGACCTTGGAGGGGAAACACAAGGAGTTACAC
>NW_015114370.1:131587-133858 GCF_001443285.1 Poecilia latipinna | reverse complement strand
ACTATGCACGAGAAGGGCTTGACGTTACTACATGAGTTAGCACTTAGGCAAAGAGTGACAGGCAACCAGCTCCTTATATCCAGGATGTAATGAGATTTGGGGAGTTGCAGGTGTGCAACCACACCGTCAGGGAATTAGCCCTCAACCTGCAACTGGTTCACCTTGGCGCCCTCTGGTGGCTACCAGCTGGGAGTGTTTGGAGAGAGCCATAGAGAAAACACAACACCCCAGTTCCCTGACAGGTCACTGCACTCAGCACCTTTACACCAAAGGGGAAATTACTTGGATGAGATCTACATCATATGAGGGCTTTGCAAAACTAAAATAAAATATTTTTAAAAATATGACCAAAATGAAGAACTTTATTACTTCACCCCTAAGTCAGAGAAGGTCAAGCTAATTATAACAATCAAGAGTTTTTGAGGAGCAGGTATTTTGATCTGGAACAAATGAAAGATATTTTCTCAAAGATATCCGATGGCCTGCCTTAGCGCCTCCACCACCGGAATTAGCAGGTTTTCTGGGGGAAATCCTGCTGTGGAAAGAATCTTAGCAAAGGTAAGCATCTTCAAGAAAGGCTAAGACAATGAAGAAAGTTCGCCTGATTACCACAAGAAGGCTAAACAATCTGGCATTTGCCTCATGGAGAATCTGCTCCTCTTTCAGCTCCTTGTCATTAGTATTGAACAGAGAACACACCTGCTGGTCACACCCTTCAACAAGATGAGATGAGGAGAGACATGCATACACTCCAACCTGCACACACCATTCGCTTGTTTTGTCATGTGGGGACGCAGGAGTGTTTTTCATTAAGCACTGTTGACATTAAGATTATCTGGTTGAGAAGATACCGCGGTTGCCCATGTCACCTATATCAGAAACCGCCACTGTACTGGACCTCCATTGGACTAGTGGGACGGCTTGCTGCGGTGGCGGAAAATTTCCCTTATTTATAATATCCAAAACTTGACAAGTATCATATTCTTCTTAGTTACAGTTTAATAAGTAAAAAAATGGCTGAAAACAAGAGAACAAATTGTGCTCTAGTTTCTGCTTAAAATTGGTGTTGGCAGGAACTGATCACCCTTAGCTATAACATGTTAGTTTGAAAATCTCAGACTACTCATTATGAAGTCTTCCACCAGATTTATGGTCATGCCATTCTTTGACATACATTTTATTGTTGGCAATAAATTCCTAAGTGACATGACATTTTAAACTGCATCTTCTGGTTTTTCACATGCGTCACCAGCATGATGTGAAAAGAATATGTTAACATGTTTCCATAGGTTTTTTTTTTTTTACAAGGACAAGCAACAGCTCATTAAGTTTCTTCCAGAACTAGGTCAGATACTGCTTTCCATTTAACCAAAATGGTTCTACTTATAAAGAAAGTAGTCAGATGACACATGGATTCAGGTCAGAATAACTAAGAGCATGGTTCACTGTTTAACAGCAAGATTTTAAAGCCGAGGTGTTTCTGAAATATACTCTGTTGGCAATATTTTGCTCTTGGAATTATTTTGTTGCAATTGACTTTGACTGCAATTGAAGAATAGAACAAATCTGGTCCACCTGCACAACCGTTGGTTCAAATGGTCAATTTTAAAACACTTTTAAGGTAAGATGTTCTCTGACTAACAAAATAACTATACTGTCAATCTATTATGCATTCAGTGATGATAAAAGCATTTGTGTACTTGTAGAATTCTTCTGCTCTTTACTTTTTTTTTTGGTCACTCTTCAATGTTTCAGATCATCATAAATTTCAATATCAGACAAAGAAAACTTGAGTAAATTGAAAAATCTGAGTGGTAGTAATTCCCAATATTTGTTCTATGTTTAGACAATTAGGAAATAGTTAATCAAGATTTAATTTTAGCCTTGGATCCTGCACTTTGAAAGTTTGATCAAAGACATTTCTAAAAGCATAATAAATCAACAAATACATACCAATTAGATGTAACATTATGACCATCTTCTTAACATTGTGTTGGACCCCCCTTTGGCTGCCACAACAACCCCAACCCATTTCAGCATAGACTCCATAGTCCCTTGTTCTTCGGTTTGCTTCATCCAGAGATTCTGGGTTCTCGGCTACCAAGATACAATGGTTTCTTGGACTCTGTTGATGTTTTAAATTTCACTCAATCACTAACATTTGTCCATGACATATGGAACATGCCAGTTTGGCACTATGAAGAATATAGAAAATTGCCTGTGCTGTAAATAACCATTAACTACAGGCTGACTACAATCCTGCAACAGCGC
>NW_015114370.1:124811-126326 GCF_001443285.1 Poecilia latipinna | reverse complement strand
ACCAATAGGCGCTGTCCAGTCCAGTAATGCATATCAACTAGCAGGAATATGAAAGACATAAAAATAATTAACTATACTACATTAAGAAATTGCATTTAAGCCTCAGTGCTACATGAAGCTCATTTTGAAACAATGCAAGTTAAAAACAATATTTTGTGTGGGTATATATATATATACTCACACCCCTGAAAAAATCCCTGCCCCCCTCTTGCCACCCCATAAATATTTTTCTAGATCCGCCCCTGATCTGTCCCCTTTTGTTTAAACGAAGTGAGAGCAGAGACTCTCCTGAACTCCTGCTGTTTTATAAACTATAATTAGGCTATTTCAATCAAGACATGTTAAGTTCTAAAACTAGCATATTTAAATTTATTTTCTTAACAGGAGCAATGGTGTTTTTCACTCGGTCCCTGCAAGACCTGCCCACAAAAACGATTAACGACGTTTATAGGATTATTCAAACGACCTCAACAGCTCCAACTTCTAAAACCGACAAGGGGTCCAAGTTTAATGTGTCCAGTTTTATAAAGGACTTAGAAGGTAAGTGAATCTTTTTTTAAGTTCTCCCAACACCTTGTATATGTCTAACACAGCTAACAAAGCCAGTCTTTTACAAAGGTTCTTTGTAAATGTCAAGTGTTTGTGTGATGTCATATTTCTCCCAATGTTAATCTCAGTCTCAAACAAGGAGGCAGGAGACGTGACATTTAGGGCGGAGTGCTTCAGGTCCATGAGGAAAAGCCAGAAGCCTCATTCGTTGAGTGTAAGGCGACCACTTATTAATAATCACACAAATAATATCAAGCCTGTAAACACAAAAATAACTTATGGTTGTATTTTTCTAATAGTACTTGGAACTAGTACATTTTGTTCTCCCAACAAATATTTGGTATAGTGCACAAATGGTGCAGAGGGATAAAAAAGCCGGTGGAATTACAGGGATGTCAATGCACCTGTGTGGCAGGCTCAGCCTTGTGCAGTCACATGGCAGCTCTGTTATGTCAGACGGCCCACAACTCTCAGTTGAATGTTCCAGCAGTTCCTCTGGTCCTAAGTTGCACAGATACTGAGCAGATGTGGCAAAAACCAAGGACAACGGTAACTCCATGTAAATGGCCATTTTGTTCTGAATTTTAGTTACGGTAGATTTTTACAGAAATGTTGTGTTCTTTTGGATGCAGGGCATAAAACGTGGCCCAGTAAAAGACATGGTCATCCTGTCAGCAAGACCAAGAGACTGGAAAATCTTTGATAATTACTATGCACACACATTTACAATCACAAAGAAGCAGTTATGTCGTATGCATGCAAGGCATAGAATTTAAAAAAAAAATCAAACTGCCACTTGAGTTTTGAGTAGTACATATTCACAAATATATTTTTTGTTTATCTTAAATCCATATCCATATGTGGGTTGTGCTTAACCCCTGTGCCATCACAGCACAACCCATTTTAGGTGAGGGTTAATCACATTTTAACTTAAGCACTATGTATGACAACATTGAGTTGTGATTC
>NW_015114370.1:117985-118826 GCF_001443285.1 Poecilia latipinna | reverse complement strand
CAATAATACTTCCATTTAATAAACCAGGAAAAGATCCTATCAGTCCAAATAACTATAGACCAATAGCTTTAACTTCTCATCTAAGTAAATGGATGGAGAAAATAATAGTC
Source organism: Poecilia latipinna (assembly GCF_001443285.1). Taxonomy (NCBI): domain Eukaryota; kingdom Metazoa; phylum Chordata; class Actinopteri; order Cyprinodontiformes; family Poeciliidae; genus Poecilia; species Poecilia latipinna. The sequence goes on along the minus strand of NW_015114370.1, from coordinate 118,716 downwards.
AGTAGACTAGGATATGTTCTTGAGCATAAAAAACTAATAAATGAATACCAGTGTGGTTTTAGAACAGGGAGATCAACAATGGATGCTCTAGTTAGAGTATGTAATGACATAGAGAAAGCTTTAAAAATGAAGGAGGTAATGATTATAGTATTTTTTGATATTGAAAAAGCATATGATTCATTATGGAGAGAAGGATTACTTATAAAAATTAATCAAATGGGGATAAAGGGGAAAATGTATAATTGGATAGCAAATTTTTTGCTAAATAGAAAAATAAGAGTTAAGGTTGGAAATGATTATTCAAAAGAGTTCAATGTGGAAAATGGGATACCTCAAGGTAGTGCAATCAGTCCAATATTATTTAATATAATGATTAATGACATTTTTTCTGATACCGATAAATGTATAAACTCTGCACTGTATGCAGATGATGGGGCCATATGGATGAGGGGAAAAAAATGTAAAACATGTAGTAGAAAAAATTAAAAAGGCAATTAATAAAGTGGAAAAATGGTCATATGAATGGTGTTTTAAATTATCAGCAAGCAAATCTTGTTTTATGGTTGTTACAAACAAAAGAAATATTGATACAGGAACAATAGCATTATACGGACAGCCTTTGGAAATGGTTAAAGAATTTAAATACCTAGGATTATGGTTAGATAGTTCTTATACATGGAAAACACATATAGAAAACTTGGAAACTAAATGTAAGAAAGTTATAAACTTAC
>NW_015114370.1:110942-112995 GCF_001443285.1 Poecilia latipinna | reverse complement strand
CGTGCTGTCCACATTCTGTGCATTCAGTCTCTGATGGGATCAGATGTTTGGGGAACCCATTGAGAGACTTGGCGTCTCTACTTCTGGTGATAAGACTGTCAGGAAGATCAGCAGGTATTTTCTTGTGGTAAATCAAATACTTGATTATCCTCTCTGCTGCATCATCAGTAATGGAACCACTTTCCTCCTGACATTCTGATACTGTTGTCCCACACATAACATCCTCCTCTGAATGTACTGCTGCTTTGAACATGTCTGGCATTTTTTCAAAAAGATGCCACTTTGCCGTAGCCTTGTGCGTACAGGACCTTTTGCCCTCTGTACATGCACAATGCCAGGTATTTTTTCCTTTGTCGTAAGTGACAATCACCCTTCCAAGTCTGCTGAAAAATGCCATTTTTGGTTCAAAGATAGACACGTGAAAAGTTGTGTCTGTCCCACTGCCAAAAAGAAGAACTGAAAACGGCGTATTACTTGATAGCGCCTCTTGCTGATTTTTTAAAAGTTCTTCTTTTCTTTTAACACTGAACCATAAGTTGTCAACCAGGATGTTGAGGGTAGTTTCAGACAGAGGTCCTTCTGAGTCTGTGGCGCGTGGACAAAAGCGTAATGATTGAATGTGTTCACACTCAAAAGGCAAAATCCCACTTCGCTTGGCAAATTGTGCATTCACATTACACCTGTCAAGCTCACACTCTGATCTGTGAAATTGTGACCAGGTGTTTTTGATTACATGTATAGGTTTTGATGGACCACAAAAGGATTTCTGAACAGCAAAAACACCTTTTTTTGCATCCACACACTGACTCCTTAAATGATGATTTTGTGAAATCAGCTCCACTTTTTCATGGTGTTTTCTTTTCAAATGAATACGAAGATTCTTTTTTCTCAGGCGCAGATTGCACATTTCACATGTAATCATATCTTCTGAGCGGACAGGCGCCTGTGTAGCCTGGATGTCTGTAGCTGCTGGACGGACAGGCGCCTGTGTAGCCTGGATGTCTGTAGCTGCTGGACGGACAGGCGCCTGTGTAGCCTGGATGTCTGTAGCTGGTAGGTGGACAGGTGGCTGGGCTGCTGCACAGCTGGACACCATGTGAAAAGTCATTCTGTGATTAACCAAATGATTAACAAACCTGTCCCTTCTGTCAATGGTGGAAAAACAGTAAGGACAATGGAAGTGAGTGGTGTCTCTACATGGTAGGCCACATCTGAAGATATGGAATTCTGCAGTAACAAAAAGAAATGAGTAAAATTTTAAAAAAGCATTTATATACATTGCAGATATGTTTAAACAAGATGTGATTCATTATCCCTCAGAACAGGGAGAATGAATCCCTGTTTTTCTTAGTAGCCTCATAGCTACTACAATAAAAGTAGTAGCTATTAAATACACAATTGATTGGTAGAAAAAAAGCCATGTTTGAATTAATCACTGTACATTCCTTAACATTGTTACTGTTTTGTAGGATTTAACAATTAATGGCTTCCAGATAACAAATATATATTCTGCAAAAAATGAATTTAAATTTTAGAAGTGATATTGCTCAAACAGCCATGGGCAGAGATTAACTAATCAGATTAACTCAATTACTCTGTAATTTTGACAAAAAAATAAATAATTAGGACCATTTTTCAAAATGTTATACTCTTACATGCAACATAATGTGAGTAACTTCACTGAATGAAGAACACATTTTAATACACAAAAAATTTAAACACGATACACAGATAAAAGTTGTTTATGTTAGGTTTCCTCTAACCTTAATTTGTTGTCTTGTATTAAAATGTTTCCTTTTTGGTTTTAAAATACCTAACAGTGCACATAACTTCATTTTTATTAATGTCTGCTTAAATAAATGGGTAATATTACATTGCACGTTATAATCAGTAAAACAGTACTTAATAATAGCCATTTCACAAAATACTTTGTTACTTTTAAATGTGTAGTTTGCTGCACAGTTACTAAAAATACATTGAAATACATTGAAAATACCCAGAGATGTACTCATCTCTGGGTACTACAACCCCTGGCAAAAAGTATGGAATCACC
>NW_015114370.1:104141-105725 GCF_001443285.1 Poecilia latipinna | reverse complement strand
AAAAAAAGCCATGTTTGAATTAATCACTGTACATTCCTTAACATTGTTACTGTTTTGTAGGATTTAACAATTAATGGCTTCCAGATAACAAATATATATTCTGCAAAAAATGAATTTAAATTTTAGAAGTGATATTGCTCAAACAGCCATGGGCAGAGATTAACTAATCAGATTAACTCAATTACTCTGTAATTTTGACAAAAAAATAAATAATTAGGACCATTTTTCAAAATGTTATACTCTTACATGCAACATAATGTGAGTAACTTCACTGAATGAAGAACACATTTTAATACACAAAAAATTTAAACACGATACACAGATAAAAGTTGTTTATGTTAGGTTTCCTCTAACCTTAATTTGTTGTCTTGTATTAAAATGTTTCCTTTTTGGTTTTAAAATACCTAACAGTGCACATAACTTCATTTTTATTAATGTCTGCTTAAATAAATGGGTAATATTACATTGCACGTTATAATCAGTAAAACAGTACTTAATAATAGCCATTTCACAAAATACTTTGTTACTTTTAAATGTGTAGTTTGCTGCACAGTTACTAAAAATACATTGAAATACATTGAAAATACCCAGAGATGTACTCATCTCTGGGTACTATGATGGCAGCTGATAGCTTATAAAGAAAGCTGTTAGTTTATAAAAAATATTAGACTTTCCAGAAATTGAACATTGGTGTACAAAAACATATTTTAAAAAATATTAACCTTAAAAAATAAAATAAAATAAAAACACGAGAGAACTGATAAGTGTGTAAAAAAAAAACATTCATTAGTGTATTTTTCCATACCGTTATGTTGAACCACAGCAGTTCTTGCAATGTGGTTCTTAACCTTGTAAGACTCATCCGCACTGTATGAGCAAAGGGGACAGTAGTACTTGTTGTTCATGCAGTACGGAACAATTTTAGCTCCGATCCCAGTGTTACAAATTGATACGTGCATCTGTGAAATTTAAATAAAAAAACAAATTTTGAGCATAAAATACATTTTTCAATTATACATTTTCTACTTTTAGATTTTTATCTAACGGTGGCCTGCACGAAATAATTAGCTATGCTACATGCTAAAATTAGCCTTCCCGAACTACGAATTTCACTCGTTTACAGCTGTCAATTATATTTTCTAACTAATCTAGAAAAGCGTATTGATTTACTCTGTAAAAAAAGATTTAATACGGTAGAAAGTACCTTTTGCTGACTTCCTGGTTTTTGCATTGTGGATCGCGTGGCAAATGTCAGTGGTGAAACCTCTCAAACTTCTTACCCCGCTTCTTTAAGGTATTTATACTAGTGACTGTGAAAATAGCGCCCCCTTCATTTCCGGAATGTAATAGTCCAATTTCCATATAAGGTATGAGACTGACAGTGGTCCGTCACCGCCCCTTTCCGCAGGCTGCAGCGAAGACCCTCTCACGGAGCGGCCAATGCGGGGTCTACTCTTATATTATGTCTATGGATTACGTTCTGAACACAGGAAGTCCAGGGAGCATGCGCAGTAACTTCTTCTTCCTCTTTTTTATGGCGGTTGGCAAACAACATTATGTGCATTAGCGCCACCTTCCAGATTG
>NW_015114370.1:52763-101249 GCF_001443285.1 Poecilia latipinna | reverse complement strand
AATAGTCCAATTTCCATATAAGGTATGAGACTGACAGTGGTCCGTCACCGCCCCTTTCCGCAGGCTGCAGCGAAGACCCTCTCACTACTTCCGGTCAGGACTTTCACAGCAAAGCTTTGTGACAGCAGCAAGGTACATAAAACAAATTATTAAAAAAGTAATGTTGAATTAAAAACAATAAATTTATTCTTCAACGGAGAAGAAAGTCATATTTAAAATGTATAGATAAAATAATATAAATGTGAAATTTATGTGTAAAACACATTTAAAAACAAAAGTCAACCAAAAAGCTTCACATTTTACATCTTCAGAATAAAACCGTAGAAATACAACTCAAAGATGTAAAAACAAGCCTAAATAAATAGATAATTTATATCCAATCTTTAGAGTAAAGTAACTGTCAGTGGACGGAATATTTGTTTTTTATGGTTCTGGATTCCTGTTGCTTCCCAATCTATTCATAAATGTAGTGCTAACGCTATGGTGCCACCAGGGGGAGCTCTGCTCTAAAATGTGGTGATGATCCCGAGGTGCGTTCACTGACGAGATACCCTGTGGGACATAAAACCTGAACTGTAAACACACGTTATTACCCATTTTACAAAACGTTCATCCTGAAGATGAAGATATTTCTACATATTTTTATTGTGAAGTAAATAAAGAGGGAAAAGTGGTTTTATAACGGAGGAAAATATATCAAGGCATAAATAAAGATAAAATTAAGCAGATCAACAGAAGTTTTGTGAGAAACCTTTAATATTAATCTGTTTTTATGAAAAATGTTTGTTTCTGGCAGGTTTTCTGCCCTGTGGGATTTCAGAAGTCACAAGAAAATAGCTTCAGCTGAGGCTCTTTGTTGTGTTTTTTCTAACTCTGAAATTATTAATGTGACATTGAAACATTTAAAGTTAGATCATAAAATTCTATTCAGTAATCTGGGAAACATGAAAACATAATTAATTGGTAATTAATTATGCTATTTTGTTGTTTAAAATGATTACAGTTGCCCATGTCTCGCCTGCTGAAGCTTTTAAACAAGCATTTCTCTAACATTCAATCTTCATCATTTTTCATGTGAGATTGATCACATATTTGGATATGTTAAAGTCATATTCATATTTTAGATAATAAAAAGTGGGTTCTTCTCATTTCCTGATGTACTTTTACCTCCCCTCTTGTTTTTTGTTCTCCTATTCATCTGTTGTTGAGAGAAAAAAAAAAAAACAGATATCAGAACAGCAGCTGAACTGGATTCGTTTGCTTTCCTAAATAATAAAACATATTTTACAATCTGGAGGCTCTACATTGCCACCTTCAGGCCAGGCGAGGCTACTGCAACTTAATCAGTTATATTTTATGCACAGAAATTAGTCTATTTTTAGGACCTGCATTAGAACAAATACAAATACAGAATGTTTCAGAAATTGTCCATAAATTTAGAAGAACTTACGTTTTTTAAACTATGCATATTATGAAATTAATACAAAACAAAAGAAAAAAAACTTGCACAGAGAAAAATGCACAAATGCATAAAACTGTAAAAATGTTTTATTAGCTGCAAATAGAAGTTTTCTCATTTCAAAATTAAATCGATCCTTTATTTATTTTTTTATTTATTTTTATTTGGGTATTTTGTTTATGATTTTTGTAATTTATTCAATTTTAGTTATTTATTTTGGCTAATTCTTGTTGCAGGTAGAACCAGAACCGGGTCTCTGCTCTGATTTTCCACCACTTTAGTTCCTACTTCTGATCCTTTTCTCTCTTTAGTCTTTTCTTTGTGTCCATTCACATCTTATTTACATGTCATTTGTGTCTTTTAGAGTTGTATTGCGAAGTTCAGATGTTTTTCTCATGTTAATGAATAAATTAGTCTGGAAGGATGTCTATTCAATAACAGGGTTTTAGAATAACTTCATATCGATTTTAATCATAAAACTATTCTCTGAACACTGAGAAAAGATCAATACAAAAATTTAACCCGGGAATAAAAACCCAGATATCAATTACATGAATGAGAAAACAAATACTGAAGATGAAATAGAAGAAAAGAAGACTGAACTGAGAGAAATTCATCAGAAGGCTGAGCCAACAGGAGCAAAATGACCAAGCAGGTGAAGAAAAACTAATTAAAACCAACGTTCAAAGAAGGATTTTACATAAAATAAAGAAAATGATGAACATCCTCTTCATGAGACTGTCGTAGAAAAAGCATCTTCAGTCAGAGGCTTCTTCAACTTCGCTGTAATACGGACCGAACAGGAAATCTTTCCTGCCAACAGCCATCAAAATCTACAATGACTGAATTTTAAATTAAAATGGATAACAATAACATTTCATTAATGAAGTATATTAGCATCTGAATTCCTAAACTAAACTCTGAGTCAGTCGGTCTCTTTTCAGCAGCAATGAAGGCAGAATCTCCGAGCGGTCAGTGAACGCAGCATTGTCAGACAGCTTGAAGCCGCAGCTGAACTTCTCCGTTAGTTTCTATCTGGACCATCTCTGGGCAGAGCGGTGCCTGCTGGACCCGGTCCAGAACCTTTCCTCCTTCTAACTGAACTGAGATAGAAACATCCTCAACTCGGACCGGACGTCCACGTCCCGGCAGCAGAACCCTGGTACCGGTCCGGAGGTCCACATCCCGGCAGCAGAAATCCGGTTCGGTGAGTTTAATCCGTTGCAGGCGGTTTAATCAAGGTTAAATTACTGATTAGTAGTGAATGGGTAATGGAACATTGATCAATATATTTGATGTGTTTGCTTTATGATTTTGATGATGGCGTTTGATAAAATGTCATGTTTATTGCTTGTTCGGTGATATGGATTTAAAGTTTGAACATGATATTTTTAGGTACAATTGTGATAATCGTAAAAGTGACGATAAAAACTTTTTTCTTTTTTTTTTTTTTTTTTAGCTAATCGCATGTTTTTAACTACATGGCACAGCAGTCGTTGTCCCCAAACACACAAATGATACTCTTGAAAAACATAAAATTTATTTAGGACATCTGTCACATACAGAAGTGTGACTTGTATCACTAAACTGCACACAGTAAATTTATTTAATTATTTTTTTTATATTTATTGACGCTCTCATTAAACAAAGAGTGGATAAAAACAACAGTTCAGACAATATTGGTCAGTTTTGGTGGGTTTCAAACATCATTACATGGAATTTATCAAGGCAACGATAAATCAAAATTCTTGTCATGATTATAAATTTATCACGTTAAATTTTAAATTTATCCGATAAATGATAAATTATCATTTATCAGATGATAAATTATCATCTGATAATTTATCAGTAGTGTCATACCAAACTGGGCCAGGTGTGTTTCCTCTGATTGGAGGTTTGGATATTTCTGACGTCACTGAGTTGTGTTCAGGTTCAGTCAGACGTACTGGTGATTTAAGATCATTAAACGTCCTTCTGGATCATTCAGTGATGATGTGTAATCTGCCTGATGGGAGGCTTTACCAAGGTGATTCTGGATCACTGAGGCTGAGATTTTGTAAATCGGATTGTTTCTAATGAAAAATGAGTTTTGAATCGGTTCAGACCAGAGAGGTAGATGTGGTGGAGGAAATCCTCCTGATGCGTTCATGGACCTGCAGCAGAGTAGGTCAAACCAGAGAGGAACAAGAGAGAGATCAGAGAGGGAAACCTCCCCTCATTGTCTCGGCCTTTCCTGTTCTGGAAGTCAGCATCACCCCCTCTGCTGCTTCCTGCGAGCGCGCGCGCGGGTGTGTGTGTGTGTGTGTGTGTGTGTGTGTGTGTGTGTGTGTGTGTGTGCGCGCTCGTGTGCGTGTTTTCCTGGCTGTTTTGTGTCATTGTTTTGCCTCAGAAGCAGCTGTTTACAGCTGGATGGTGAGGACGAGTCATGGAAAATCCCTTAATGACTGATGTTAGCAGAAAACTTGAACGCACCATAGTGTTTAGTATTGATCCCAGACGTTATTGCGATAAACAATTATACAATGGTAATGGCATAATAATGCCATTATCATTATAATTATAATGATAAAACCAGCTTGATCCCTCTGCTCTCTGGGTCCAGAGTTGCTTGTTTCCCCTCAGTAACATGAACCTTCACCGTGGTTTACCATCAGGCTCTCTTATCCTGCAAGTCATGTTTTGGTCTGTCTGTATCAGTTTAAAGCTGAAACTCCAGTCCAAGTGTCAGGCTAGCTTCTTTGAGCAAAGTGCTGAGATGTTTGCTCTGTGTCAACATTAACAAAATAATTTTAACCCTTTAATACCCATGATGACTCCATGTTTCCCTGAAGAGACGATCTAAGCTGAGGTTAAGGAAATAACTCTCCTCATGTCAGTTTTTACTCTGACAGCTGTTTTGGCTCCTTGCAGCGTATTTATCTTGGAGACAGTGAGGTGTGGTTGCATGACGCTCGCCGTCTCCTCACTGTCCTGTCCTGCAGTTCTCCGCTCTTCCTCCTCTGATGTCGCCTCAGAGGAATCTGACGGAGCAGGAGGTTCATAAATCATCCAGGAGTCACCAGAATCTGTTGCTCGGCGTTTCATCATCCTGCGAGTTAAAATCCCATCATGAAAACATTTGAAAACTAAACAACTAAACACCCACATGAAATATGTAGAATGCATACCGACGCTGAAAAGCCCAGAAAAAAACATCCTCTTCATCACCAGCCGGGAGAATCCCCCTCCTCCTCCTCCTCCTCTTCCAGCCCACAGCTGAAGGCCTGAAGCTCCAAACGACTGTGGGAAGAAAAACAGACTAGGAAACGGAGGAAGCTGGTTCATAAGAGAAGCTGCTGCAGCTCTGGAGGTCGGGGGTCAGAGAAGAACCACCTGACCAATCAACCAACCAACCAACCAACCAACCAACCAACCAACCAACCAACCAACCTGCTTTTTCCCTTTCTTGCAGACCAAATAATCGTTTAGACTTGATTTTCCCCTTTATTGAATATATTTATCTTCATCTCTGCCAGTTTGGGTCTGATGTTCATCTTCCAATAAGACTGAAAACAGAACAACATGCAGAGTGGAGCATAATGCAGATTCCTGCAGGTGACCCGTCCTCAGACTATAATGTCTGTAATACAACACACTTCATGCATAGACTTGTCGCAATAGATCAGTTAAACGTCCGTTAAGTTAAAACAAGCTCAATAATTTCCATTTGCATGATTTGTTTTTCTCCGGTGGTTTGGTCCCAACCAGCTCTTATTTGAAAAACAATTTTATTTACAAAGACTTCATAATTTATCTTGTCTTTGTTGTTTCTGTTGGTTTGTGTATTTATGTTGGATATTTAAAATGTCTTCCAGATGCTGTGTTAAATATTTATAAGAATTTAAAGTTTATTGATCTTTGAGAATGTGTTCTTGCATTATTATGCCATTCCCATAATATTACTTAAAATGGTCTCAAAACAATAACAACTATGTTATTATTTATTGCAATAACTTCTGGGACAATTTGTCGTCCAGTAAAATATGCTATCATGACATGTCAATGGGTCCTGTGCGATCAGTTGGTTCCGGTTGGTACCGGTCGGTTCTGTATATTTTTCTCTCTGGATTGTCAGAGCGTCCGTCCTGCTGCCGCTGTTTGTCCTCCACAGCTGAACGAGTTTTTGTTGTTTTCCTTCCTCTGCAGCCGTTTCCTGACTGGACCCAGGTCAACAAGATGGGGTCAGAAAAATGGACGTTATTGTCCTCTAGTCTGCAACGTGTCCAACTGTGGACTGGTTTGAAGAAGCGTGAGGTCACCAAAGATACAGGAAACAACTCTTCAGCTACTGGAAGGAAAAACACGCAAACTTCCTCAGATTTAAAGTCGGTTTCATAAATACCTCAGTTTTTTTTTGTTTGGATAAGAACTAGGGCTGAACTTATCACAATATAAGCGTTTCATTGTAGTCAATATAGTCAATAACTAATGATTAGTGTTTTTGTTTTCAATATCTGAATTTACGGCTGACTGGTGCTATGACCTTTGTTTTATCCAGCTTTAACTCCAAACTGTTGTTTTTTATTTTTAAACAGATCTGAGGCACAGTAGTGAAACCTTGAACTGCTGCTGCGCCAGTTAGTCAACTAGTTGTTGCTAGGTAACCGAAGTTGGGGGGTGGGAACTTCAAACTGCTTGTTACCCAGCAGTTTGTTGCTAGGTGACCAAAGAGTGAGCGAGTCAGTTGATGCCACCAACCTTTAGAGGTCAAGCGGCTAAAGCCTTTCCCTCTGCCTACATCTCCCATAATGCTGTGCGGTTCTGGATTGGAGCTCAATGAATATATACTGAATGTTGAATATTCTATCAGATGTATTAGCTATTGATATTGATCACATATCTATTGTGATATATATTGTTGTTGCTTTATTGTCCAGCCTTAATAAGAGCCAATACTTGCACTAAGAGAAGCTCCTGAGGGTGGAACGTGTGTACGGTGTGACATCAGAGGTCAGAACACCGCTGCAGAAGTCCCAGCAGAGCCAGACAGGAAACCAGAAGGAAAAACTTTATTTATCCAACAAGTTTTGTTCCAAGTCAAACTGAGATCACTGAGCGTGCTCAGTCAGAACAGAGCAGACCACCCAGCTGGGTTCACGTCGATTTCTCACATTCAGACAACAGCTGAGCGGAGAGCTGTTACCTCATCAGCTGAGGAGGTGATGCTGGGGGTCAAAGGTCAAGGCCTGCACAGGGTCACCAGAGGGGATTAAATCTGAAATGTCTCTTTAACTGGGAGAGATGACTTGGAGGCGACGTTAATGAGGAAGGAGTCGCAGCTTGATGCCTGCTCCTTGCCTTCTTCTATTGTTTGGTTGTTTTTAGCGCTGAGCTAATTAATTAGCTGCTTATCTGAGCCAAGGCAACAATCATCTCTTTGTGTCCAACTGAATGCTTCCTTCCTCCTGCAGCCCTGTGAGCAGCGAAAGGAGCTGGCGCCAATAATACACACACACACACACACACACACACACACACACACACACACACACACACACGACTGGTTGCCACTGTCAAAAAGCAAATTTGTTGTTTTTCTGTCTAAAGTGCAGATTAATTGTTATGAGACAGATAATCTGTGAAAAGATCAACCTCTTCCACTGCTCCTGACCAAAAATAACCAGTCAGGAGGAGGGTCCTAGCGCTGTCAATCAACTTCATGTACTTGCTGCTACATGTGCTAATGGCAGAGAAACAACTTGTTACATGCTAAGTAGCCTGAGCACTACTTAGCATTTTGTAACAACATAGCAGAGAGAAAGGAGGTGAGAAAAAAGGGGTGAGGAAAAGGTGGAATGGGCAGCACCACTTGAGATTGTGATTGACAGCGGTAAGACCAGCTTCCAGCCTGTGATTGGTTGTTTCTCGCTAGCACTGGGAGAGGAAAGAAGCTTGATTGTTTTAAATATTAAATGACTGATAAGTTGATGAGTTACTGAGTAGACTTTTTATTTTTTACCAAATACGTTTTTACTCTTACTTGAGTAATTTCTTGGATGATTACATTTTACTTTTACTTGAGTAATAATATGTTGAGGTAGTGCAACTGTTACTTGACAGTTTTTGGGTACTCTGCCCACCATTCTGTTACAACTAAAATATTTTTTAATATAAGTTGCATACTGCAGCTCTGTTCCTGGCGCTGTGTGTCTCCCCTACAGCGCCCCCTAGCTGATGTGGTTCAGATGTTTTCAACAGAAGGACGGTGGATAACCATGAGCTCAAGTCTTTCTTGACGTGAGCGTTCAGGCATATGACTGTAAACTCACAGCTGGTTTATATAAAGCCCTGATGTGGCATAAATATTGTTACCCTGCTGAGCTACGGCAACAACCAGCAGAAACAATGGCGTTAAAATAAATTCGGCCGCATTGTCCCGTTGTGACTCAAATAAACGTGTCCCCTGAGGTCGTGAATCAAACACAGAGCGCAGGGTGTGAGTGTTGGTCGCGCTCTGCTGTGTGTCTCTGTGGACGTCTGCAGACTAAGTGGAGCCCAGCAGGGAGCAGACAGTGAAGCATGATGTATCCAGAAACAATAACTTCCAGTATTTATGCGAGTGGAAGCAGAGAGTTCTATATATGGCAGCCTTGGTTTATGTGACGGCGTGCCAACCTGCAGGTTTCCTCTGATGGAAACAAACTGTCCAGCTGCTACCAGTGTTTTGTGATTATACTGGAACAAATGGATTCAACAGATTATTACAGCAGACTTTTGTTTACTTTAAGGTTTCACTGCAGCAGCTTCTGATGGAGGATAATGATGCTTTTAGAGCCACTTTGAAAAGTTGGACTTGCCAAACTTTTTCTCATGTGGGTCAAAAGTACTCCTCAGAAAAACATAACTGAATTAATAAAAAATAAAAATCATTTTGTGTTGTTTATTTGCTAAACTAAGCTGCAAAATTTTAATCAAGCAAACAAACTAGTCAGATGTTTTCAGTACCAGACTGACCCTCGAGCACACCTCATTTAAGTGTTAGCGTATGTTATTTTTTACTTACCCTAAATGAATGTAATAATTATTGACTAGTGAGTAAGAAACATCCTAAAAGTTGATGTTTCTTTACATGTTAGGTAGCTTTGTCTGTGGGGGTCGCCACCCAGAGGTTGGTGCTCTTTGTGTGATTAAATGTCTCCAGAGGCTGTGGTCATGAGGTTTTGGGTGAATCTCGTGGCTGTTTTGATGTTGATCTGGAGGATGAGTCTGAGCTCTGCTGCCATACTGGACACTGGAATTACAAACTTCAGCCAAAGTTTGGAAATCAGGGAACATTTCTCCAAGTGAAGTGATCAGAAGTTGGCAAGACTCTCTGAACCAGGAGTTTTCTGATCCCATAAACACTCTGCAGCAGCTCAGCTGCACCAGACATGTTGTAATCCACTAAAATGACTAATGGCTTTCAGATTTTTCAGTCATTGTTTTAAAAAAACTGGTTAAAAATAATTTGGTCAATGCAACCCCCAGGGTTCATCTTTTAAGTTTTATTTGGTTTTGTGGATCAGATTGTCAGCAGCCCTCCACCTCTTTCACCTCCACACTGTACATTGATTTATCATCAATCATTAGGTTTTGCTTTATTTTGGATGCCGTTCGTTGATGGTGTGAACTGCTGTGGACTGACCGCACAGTCTTGAGGAGTCCTGCAACATCTGGACATATAGATTGTTATTTTAGTTGCTTTTTTCTCAGTTTCTGTCTGATACCAGACTGATTTCAGCCGTTGAACTCATTGAAACAGAAGAAAGGTCCTAAGCTCAAGGGATCAACCAGTGTTCCAGAGTTTGTGGAAAGGTTTAGTGGTTATTGATATGCTTTAGCTGGATCTCCTTCTTCTACATAACCCACTGTAACCACATTAATAAAAATAAGACATGAAAGACAGATTCTGTCCAGCTTTAATCATCACTATAGACATTTCTAGTCTGAATTATGAAACCATTTTGAAAACTAAAACTTTTTCCTGCACCAATTAGTTTCCTGTTGGCTTTTCCAACTAATAAATCACCTTAATGAGGATGAAATCTGTTCCATGTACTCGTTGGAGAAAAGGAAATCTGATTAGATCTGAGGTATTTTCCAGGATAAAATGTTTCATGAGCTCAGTGTGACTTTATTTGATCGTTGTTTTTCTACATGTGTGAGCAGTTGGTGGCAGTCAGAAAGCACCTAACGAGGCAGAGACGAAGACATTCATCTTGTTCTCTCCGTCAGCGTGGCTCCAACAGGAAGTCATGTGTTACAATGAGGCAAAATGCTGGCGGTGGATTAGCAGTAATGCCCTTTAATTTGCTGTAATCGCAGCATCGTCCACACAGCTCGGGGTGTAGCTAAAGGAGCGATCTGGAAATGCTTTAGTTGATGCCGGAGAGGAATCTAATAATGGAAGCGTTTCTGTTTGTTTCACTGCTTTGAAATCAGGAACAACAAAAAGGTTTGAATCCAAATTACCATTTTAGTCTGAAATGTTCTGGTTTCGCTTTAATCTTGGTGAGAAGATGGAGGTGCTGGGTCAGGGAATTAGGCGAGATGTTTGGCCTTTTGAACTGAAAACATGAACAACAACAACATTGTTGGCTCTGATTCAATCAGCTGCTGCTTCACATCTAAAACTCCAGGTTTGTGCTTCCTGTTGTGGACTGCCTGCTAAAATCTCTGAAGAGATTCATTCAGTTGTTATTTTGTTAGTTTTAGTTAACTATAATAACCTTGCTCTGAACAGTCATGATGCATTTATCCAACTTTTACATCAATGAAGTGAGACACGCGTCATAATTTTGCGCCAGAAGAGGCAAAACGCAATAAATTTGGACGTAAGCAGCGAAGGCGGAAGCTAAGCATCCTGATCCATTCCAGTAGATGGCGGTAAAGCACATCTGGACGTTGCTTGCCAACTATCATAAAACAGAAGAATATGGCTGAAACTACATCAGTGCCGACAGTTTGAGTTCTTCTTTCTCGAGCCTTTCGTCTGGTTCTGATCTGGTATCGATACTATCGGCTCTGGAGAACTTTAAAATTCATTAAAAGTCGTCAGCGGCCAATATTGCTAACGTAATCAGAACGCTGCTGAGTGACATCTATGTTCTTCTTCTACGTTCTGAAAGGAGAGACGATCCGAACGGGTTGGACCTACGTGGGAACGTGTTTGAAAAGGGATTGGTCTGGTTCTGGTGGGCTTGGACCTGCAGGTCAGGGAAACCATTCATACATGTCTGGTCTTACTGGGACCATGATCCAGCTGACTGACACTCACCGCCCCTCATTAGGAGGCCTGGTGAGCGGTGAAAGGAGCCTCTATTCACTGGATCTGCTGGGAACACTGGGACCAGCAGCGGGGAGGCGGAGCCTGCGGACTCCCAGTGACGCTGAGACAAAGACCAGGCTGCATGGGAAACCTGAACTCCCAGCTTCCCTCAGGTCTGCATCCTCCTCTTCATCATCTTCCTCAGCTCTTTCATATGGAGCGGTAAAGAAAAGCCGCTGGCGGCTGTCAGTCATGGTGAGGGACCCGATCAAGGTTACTACAGTTAACCACAACTATCAAAATAACGGAAACTGAAAGAGAGAGACCATTTTATTAACTGAATTAAATAAAAACATAAATTCATGGGAAAAAACTATGACTAACTGGAATTATATTGTGCGCTAAAATTATAGCGATAATCCCCTTTGTTTTGTGTTTATTAATCTATTAATTAGCCTTTCGAACTGATGTGAAATAGATTTTTCAACTTTCAGCAGTTTACAGGACTCCATACTCCTCCTGGCGGTACGCAAACTGGTCCCCAAAAAGGCGACAACAAAAGTTGGGAGAAAACGCGAGAGTGCCAATAACTAAATATATTTATTGAATATGTTATTTTCTTTTGAGCATTCATTACTCATTCAATGCATCTGTGTAAACACAGTACAATATTTAGACCTTTTTGAATTCTGCACCTAAAAAAATGAACCAAATTATGAAAAAAACAATATTAAACTAATAATTGCTAATAAAATCTAGGAAACACACTCTTAAAACTAACAGAGTTAGACAAAAAGTTACCACAAAATAAAACTAAACTTTAATGAAAACCCTATGCTATTATGGCCCTTGGTGGTGCTCTTTGCTCCTGCTGCTGCGTTGCCATTTTGGGACATATTTTTCAAACCTCTCACCTGGACTGTGTATGAAATATGATGTTGCTTTCTGACCCGAGCTGCTCTTAAAGAAAATGGCTCCTCTAAGATCTTCCGCCTGCAGAAGATCTTACTTTAGTCTCTCAAGTTTGACATAAAAATGTGAACAACAACAAATCTTTTCCAAGTGGTTCTGGTCAGAAACGGGCTGAATCGAGCCACTGGTGGGTGGTGCAGAGTGGGGGGCTGTAAATCAGCCTCGGCTCAGATCACAGAGCCAAATAAAACCTTCAGATGGAATGAAATGCTGCAGAAACGGAGCAGAGAGTTTCCCAGCGAGGCAGAATGAAGGATCTGCCGCCTGAATCGGCTGGGACGGGATCAGAGGAGATGGCTTCCTCCTCCGTTACCGTCCGCAGCCTGAACTCCCACAAACGGTGAGACCGGGAGATGTTGCCATGGCGACAGAAAATGTAGAAAATCTCCTGAATGCAGCGGATCGCATCATCGAGTTCCAGCCAACGTTATTATGGTTATCTAAACCAAATGAGATGACAAAAACTGAAATCGAGAAAACATTTTTAACTGAAATAAATAAAACCAGTTATCAGTGGGGAGAAACTATAACTAGCTGGAAATATATTGTGGGTTTATAAACCTAACTAAAAAAACACTTAAACCAGAGATGTGTTTTGTGCTTATGAATCTATTAACCTTCAGAACTGATGTGAAATTGAGTTTTTTTTTTTTACACACAAGCAGTTTTCGTTGGCTAGCCGGAAATCACAGCAATTCATGTCATTTTTTTATGGATGAAAAATTGTCCCAGACGTTACTGCAATAACTTATGTCATTTAGAGACCATTTTCAAAGTAAAAGTATAATAATGCAAGAACAAATTCTCAAATATCAATAAACTTTAAATTCTTATATTTAACATTGGAAGTGGAATAAATTTTAAATATCCAACATAAATAAACAAAAGCCACAAATAAAATGAATTATGAAGTCAACCAAAATTTTCCTTCAATAAAATTTCTAGTTGAGACTAATTCAACAAACTGAAGACCTTTGTCACCTAGTTTTTGGTTGAAAGGGAGAAAATAATAAATCATGCAAATGAAAATGTTTGAATTTTTAAAAAAATGTATCATGCATTAATTAATTTATTGCTTATTTTAAAAATTGAATCTTCTGTTGAGTATTCCTTACCCAATCAATGTAAACATAATCACATTACAATAGTTTCTCTTGGAGTTCTACACATAAAAATGAATGTTAAAGAAAAACCAAAACTACTATCATAACTAATTAAAACAAAACTGAAACTAAGCAATATTTAACTAATAATAACTGTCTAGGTCCCTCTAGTTAGCATGACCACTAATGACGGCGGATAAACTTTTCCATGAAGTTGATTGACAGCGCTAAGACCCGCCTCCTGCCTCTGATTGATGGTTTTTGGTCTGCATTTCTTCAGAAGGCAATAACGGCTCAAGGAGGAGATCAATCTTTTCACAGATTATCTGTCCCTTATTATGCTGCCATGAAATGATGACAGTTTTAATAAATATGCAAGAAAAATTTTCTTTATAAAAGTTGCACAGTGCGGCTTTAAATGCTGAAAGCGTTCTGCAGAACCAGCGCCTCTCGACTAGCTTTGGGTCAGACGTTCAGAGAATGAACAGCAGCAGGCTGTCTGGAGACAGACTGAAGAGACAAACTCTGGGTCTTTCCCCTCTAACCCGGACACAATACCGCAGCCATCCATCTAACCAGACAGCCGCCATGCATCACTCTCACTGCACAGGACTGATTATATCCGCACAAAGGCAGAAAAAGAGCTTCATTCATGCTTCTGCCCACACATCTTCTGTCGCCTCTCAGAAATGTTGAGGAATGTGAAATGCACCCAGCACTCATCACTAGGCATGTCACAATAACATTTTGCTGGATGATAAATTTTCCCAGAAGTTATTGTAGACCGGAGGCTGCTCCAAAGCAGGAAGTGGAAGACTGCGCAGGGCATTCTGGGTAAATACAAGCAAAACAAAACACGCTAATCTGGTGCTAACAGGAAAAATGGTTCAAGAAATCTTCCAACTGCTAAAATCTGACTACTCCAATTTTCTTTACACTTTGCGAAGAAGGAAGTTGCGCTCAGCGTCATCTTCAGAGATTTTTGTGTCGTTCCTTCTTGGTGCAGCGCCCCTACAGGTGAGGAGGGGAACAGGTTGGTTGGTTTGACAGTGTGGAGTGAAAAAGAACCACAGCAGCTGTAAATGTAACAAATGTTGCAACTTTGGTCACCAGTCCAACCGAAAATACTGACTTTAAGGCGGAAAACATCTTCAGGTGGAGCTTTGGGTCTCGTCTGACCGCGACAGCAGAGACTCGACTCATGTTTTCATTTGATGCTTTTGAGTTTTGGCAGAACCTGGTAGCAGTCAGATTGTTTTACGTCTGACTGTATAAAACTAAAAGCTGACAAGTTTACCATTTTACATCAATAACATCCTGATTATTCATCAATATCTTCCATTCTGTGGATCAAGACCAGCTCTAAGATCTGCTGTCTTCATGTTCTTTAACCTGATGCCATCTGGAACATCATCTGACCAACTGAGGCCGTTTCAGAACCATGAGGTCCGTTTTCTCTCTGCCAGAGCGTGACGTCAGCTCGGTCTCTCTTCCCAGGAACCCCCAGGGACACGGACGACAACATTTCCTCCAGCACTTCAACTGAACAAGGAAACAACTGGAGGGGAGGCTTCCTCTTCCCAGTTCCCACAAAGTTCTGGAAAAACACAGCTTGCATTTTGTCTGGATGGGCCGTCTTGATCTAGACCCGTTTGTTGGTTTCTCTCTGGAGTGAAAGAGAAACTCCTCCAGCTTAGAGTTTTAAACTGGTGCTGGGATTCAAGGGGAATCTCATTTCACAGTTCAGTAAAATGTTTTGATTTAAAAAAAGAGGCGCTTGTTACCATGGCAACGGGTGTGTAAAACTGACACCAGTTGTTTTGAGTTGTTCTTCATGTGGTTTTTAGTTACTGCCCCTTTGGTGTGATGCACTGAAGCTGATGTAATTTCTGAAAGTTCACGACACTGGATCGACGACCTCGTTTATTTTGTAGAACGTCGGAATATAACGATCGCTATGAGGAACCATTCAACCCGACTCCTTTGTGGATTAGTTCTGCTTGCCGCCGTTCCAGACCCAGAGCAGACGGAGTCCCCACAGACCCGTTAACGATGCAAACGTATCTGGACTCACGGCTATAATTCAACATTTTCTTTATTTCCTTGAATAAACATCTGGTTTCCGTCCTCTCATCGTCTTGGATCAGATAAGAACTTCTCTAATCTTCTGCCTAGTTCTGGTTCGGTCCGATTTACCTGGTACTCCCTGAAGGATTCAGAAATTCTGGGGAGTTAAAGTGAAACCTGATCAGAGCCGACCCGCATCAGCAGAACCTCGGGTCAGATTTATTTTGGGGCAGCGTAGTCGTGTCCGTCCGTCTTTCTGTTAAACACTGACCATCAGAACATTAGAATGATTCCTATCCAACTCATATGTTAGGAGGAGTTGTGGTCCGTTTGGGTCGTTTCTCCTGCAGTAGCTGAACTCTTCCTGCATCTGGAGCATCGATGACCTCTGACCCCTGAGCAGTAAAACAGGACCGGTGCCTCAGAGATAAACACAGGCAGGTTCTGCAGGTTCTGCAGGTCAGCGGCTGGATAGAGCCCACCTGGGGGTTAACTGCTGTTGCTTCTGCTTCAAATATTTCTGTTATTGTTTTTACCAAATTTATGAATATTGTTCTTTTTGTTCCATTTGTCTCCAGAGGTGGATTAGCAGCAATGCGTCTTTTTTATTAACTTCAGCATTTCTGACAGTAAAACATCCCAGTTATGCATCAGTTCTCGTGTTTGGGTCGTTAATCAGGAGTTTGGTTTATTTTCTAATGAAATACGATGAAAGTCTTTGTCAGGCTCAGGTCTAGGCTTTGACTAGGTCATTGCAAGGGAAGACTAAAGGAAAGATTTGCAGCCGTCTGAAATGTGAATAACGGTAGAAGCAACACCTGCTTCTTTTTAATTTTTTTTCCAATCTTTCCTTAACATAATGTACATGAACAAAAAAATACAACAAAATTTAAAAAAAATAATAGAGCTGGTGCACATTAACATGTAAATAACTCAAATTACAATACAATTAGTACAGAGACATATTCTGAACAAATTACCACAAATAATTTTTTCCTTTAACTCAGATCTTTTAAAATCTTGCAAGACTGTAAATTGTAGAAACTATATATTATTAGTGATTACATCATTTACTCTCTTTTGTTTAATATAAGCTGTGTTTAGACTTTTAACCCTTTGGGTACCTTGATGCAACCTGGAGATGAGTTTAAACCCGAATCTGATTGGTTTAACTTATCAAAAATATTCAGCAGTGGGACATCCAATAAAATTTTGGACATGATGCCTGTCAAGTTCTATAATTTCATGGCTTCCCACACTTGAAAATTAGGACTTGAGGAGACTTCAGGATTTCACTCATTTTTTGTATTTTTCACCAATGAGTGAGAATCAATGAACAGGTGAAAAACCTACAAAACGCATACAAAATATTTCAACATACATTTTAGACATTTGGTTCAAAGTTAATAATTTATCTTAATGACTAATTCTATTTTTAACTTTAAACATACATTTATTTCACAATTTTAACCATAAATTCAAGTATTAAATTATTAAATCCCATGTTTGGTTGAATTTGAATCAAACAAATCCAAACATTTTAGAATTGTCTTAGGACATAAGTTTTTACATTGGACATCTCAACATACATTTAATGCAACCAAACTGTAAAAACTAGCAGTGCAAACTGTTACTTCAATAAATTCTGCATTTCTTTTCTCAAATGTGAAACTACAGTCATTACTGTAGTTTGACTATAGTCAAACTACATTTTGACGTTATGGGAAACTTACAGATGTTGTTGGTATTTAACCTGAAAGTTTTTTCAGGACTTCTGTTGTTGCGTTTTCTCCTCCTTGCCGGGCGTTTCCCGTTGGATCAGAGGCTCAAACATCTGTTTACACCTGTGGACATTTTCCTGCTGAATCAAACTCCCAACTGCTGAGAAAAGGAAAATAATAATGAAGGGTTGAAAGGTTAAAGGGTAAATGGAAGCAGCAGGGCCGTGTGGATGTGCCAAAACTTTCTCCAGCTGAACAGAAACAAAACTGAAGTTATTGACTTTGGACTTTCACAGAAACAATCTAGAATCAGCTTCAGTTATTACAGTCTGGGTCTAGTGATGGACTCTAACATGAACTTTCAGAGCCACATAAAGACAGTTACAAAGTCGGTCTATCACCTGAAGAACATTTCCATTCCAAGGACATTATTCCTTGGAATGGAAATGTTCAAGGACAAATGTTCAAGAAATAAACTGATGTTGCATTGAACAGGTCTGCCTACAAAGCTGATCCAGAACGCTGCTGCTGGCGTTCTGACTAAAACCAGGAAGCTAGAGCTCATCACCCAGTTCTAAAGTCCTCACACTGGCTCCCTGTGGCTCAGACAAGAGACTTTAAAATGCTGCTGGTAGTTTATAAATCACTGAACGGCTCAGCAACACAATACTTTAAAGATCTGCTGCTGTTGTATCAGTATTTCAGACCTTGCAGATCTTCTGGTTCTGGTTCTGCTCTGCATCCCCAGAACCAGAACCAGAACAGCATTCAGCTTCTATCCACCACAAACATGGAACAAATTCTAGAAAACTGAAAAACAGCCGAAACACTGAGTTCCTTTAAACCACAACCAAAAGCCCAGCTGTTTAGAGCTGCTTCTGAAACCTTATAAATGAAACATTAATCAATATATTTGATGTGTATTGATTATTTTGATGATGAGACTCGTCAAAATGTAATGTTTATTTCTAGTTTCTTAATTGGTGACTTTGATTTTTTTATGACTTCATTTTTATGTTTTATAATGTAAAGCACTTTGAACTGCCTTGCTGCTGAAATGTGCTGTACAAATACATTTTATTGATTGATTGGTAACGAGAAGAACATAAAATAAACATTTAATAAGTCAACCTTCTGCCCTTTTCTCCTTCGTTCCTACATTTCAGTTTGGAGCGACTTGTCAGACCAGAGAAGATGCTGCGTTCAGCTGCAGGTCTCAGAACCAGAACATCCTCTTCTCTCATCACAGCCACGATTCTGCTCTGGCTGCTGAGTCTGCAACCTTCAGAGTCCAGAACCGACCCAGAATCCAGGACCTGGAGTCAGACCGGGCCGCGGCTTCAGCTCTCTCACTCAGGTAGGAAACAGATGTGTGTCAGCTTTCCTGTTTTCCGTTCTTCTGAGGATCGGTGTGGCCCGTTGAACCCGGTCAGGTTTTGTTTAAAAGGGTTCAGTGTTTGGTGATTTAACTCTGCTTGGATGTAAGTTATTCAGCTTTTAGCTCACTTTGTCTGAGTGTTTGTTTGTTCGTTCACGTCATATTTAGCGATAATGATCGACAGATCAGAAACTGTAAAATATTTCCAGTATTCAGTTTAAATATAATTTCTGCTCCAGTTCTGACCAGCATTGCTGCAGTGATGAACGCAGGTATCAACATTTCTCTCAAGATCTGTGCCACCAGAACACTTTGACTGGAACCGCACAGTAGCTGTGTGTCCACTGAAAGTAAACTCTGAATTTACCTTAACTCAACTCGTTTAATATGTTTTTGTTTTTTAAATGTGTAAAGTGTGAAAAATGAGCAATCTATCAAACAAAATAAGATCTAATTATGCTTCTGATGGTGTTGGGGCCCTAAGCTTAAGTCGCATATGCCTTGGGCCGGCTCTGGAGGTATTTGATTGAAATATTTAGTTTAACACATTAAATGACAGAAACACAGAAAACCACCCCAACCTTTATCAGTTCTGATGGATGTTCTGGAAACTTTTGGTTTTGTTTTTCTGGTCCGTCAGCTTGTCAGAATCTTTTTCCACATTTTGGAGGTAATAATTTGGACTTTCTGGGTTTGTGTGGAAGCTAAACGGTAGCAGCTTGTGGTTGTAAGGGGAAGCATTGAACGCGTTTAATGAACTCCGAGTTTCTCCTGCTGCGTTTGTGGCTGCAGGACAAACAACCGTCCGCCTGTAAACTGTTAATTATGCTCAGATGGCGGCTTCTGGGCTCAAAACAAACATAAACACGCTGATCTCCACATTCATTCAGGTGAAAACCTTCAATCCATCTGAACACAATCAGCTTCCTTTGCCTCATGTCTTCCCCCTTTAGATTATGGCCAAGTTGTGCCAAAAAACACAACAGTGAGTAATCCAAAGCACAATCAGTTTATAGTCACAAATTATGACTAATAAAAATCTAGCAAACACACTCTAAAAACTAATTAAAACTAACTATAAAATAACATTTTACTGTAATGACAAACCCAAAACTACTATTGCCAGACTGCAGACAGGTAGGAAGTTGCATCATGGTTTGGGTAAAATGAATCCAACATTTCTGACTTGTGTTGTTCAAAAATCTGAACTAAGCCAAAATGTTCCATCCAACTAAGTCCAACCATTAAAGGAGCTAGAAAAGGAGGAATCTAGGATCAACTCCGACTCAAAGCTCAAACTGTAAAACATGTTTTTTCCTCTGAATGTCTACTCTGCATGAGAGCTGAACTGTCTGGAGTCTGGGAAACTCTGCGGGAAGCGTTACTACCTTCACTCCAGGGACGATCCTCGGCTGTTTGGACATAAATCTCATTGCTCAGCAGATGAAACAGATTTCATGCACCGTGGCTGCTTGGTAAAAAATCTGAGATCTGACTCCAACCTGGACCTGTACTCTCCCTGCTCACACATCTTTTCTCTTCGATTCAAACCATTTCTGCTGGAACGTTCGTCACCGACACACAGATTTACAGAGGCTTTAGAAGGAGATGCTCACCGGGTCAACCAGGCTGCAGTACGGCGCCGGTTCGTAGCCTGAACTGCTGATCTGCCGTACCGTTGGTTCTACATCCACTGACTGGATCTTTCTCTCGCTTCCTTCAAGTCCTTCAAGCTGTTGGACTCAGATTAGCTACAATCCATGCAGATTGATTAATGGGCTCGACACACAAGGAGTAACCAATGTCAGCGAAAGACAAAAGGAGCATTTAACTCTTTGTGTTCAATTGACATGACCCCATTTTCAATTGATCCAGATGATTTGTCCAGTGGGATCTGGGCTCGGAAATAATCTGGACCCTGTATGGAAGCAGCGATGGGTCACATTTAAGGTCGATGGTTGGGTTCAAACTGAAGCCAGAAGCAGACGGTCCGTCGGAGTCTGAGGAAGGAGAACCGGTGGTTTGGTTTCCACCTCGTCTTCTTAACTCTTCAGTCCGAGTGTCTGTTGGAGCCCAAAGTTTCAGGGAAGAAGACCTCTGGGTCAGGTTGACATCTCTGACATCACTTCCTCCTCATCCTTCTGCTGCTGCCGGTTTCGAACGCTCCAACCAAAACAAGCTGACCTCATGTGGGACTGGGATGGGAAACACCTACATTCCAATGATTACATGCACACACACGCACGCACGCACGCACGCGCACACACACACTCTGCAGCTCACGCTGAGGTGTGTTTTTGCATCGTTAGATAAAAACATGCTGCGTGTTTCTGCAGGAAATCTGTCAAAGCTGATTCACATCCCAAAACATCCAGAAAGAAGAGGGCAGGAATGTGACCTGTGTGTGTTTGCGTGCGTGTGTGTGTGTGTGTGTGTGTGTGCATTGGTCCTCTACGCCGTTATGCTGTCAACCTTGACCTTTAACTTGCTCTCATTACAGTTTGCAGGTTTGAGAGGAAAAGAGTTTGAAAGAAAGAGCAAAATGTGAGAAGAAGTTGGTAGAAGAGATGAAGGATCTAGGGAAGGAAGGATGGGAGGAAGGATGAGACTGAGGACGTTTCCTCAGCTGAACAAAGCAGAGCTTCGAAGGATTGGAGGGGAAATCAGGTTCTTTATATCATGGTGCCTTTGGTTACAGCTCGTCAGATATGCCTGGATCGTAGCGTGTTTAGCATGTTGATGCGTTCTGATAATCAGGAGCTGAATCTCACAGCTAGCCGTCACTCTAGGTGTCTCAGCTAGCATACTCCACATCCTCAGCTAGCTGCTGCACAAAAACAATACATGAAATAAGAGCATTATGATCTGGCCTGCAGCCATTATAATAATATTATCATAATGAAACAGAAAATTAAACTGCAGCAGAGATTTAAAGTCAGCAATAATTCAAAGCCTGCAGGGATGGACAGATGAAGATGGGAGTGAAGAACTCGTGGATGTAGTTTCTGTATTTGGGCCTCTCCGTGATCCCAGTGTTCTGATTGGACCCAGAAGCTTCCTCCTCGTCAAACAGAACAGTTCTGTTGACACCAGCTGTCTGGAGTGTTGTTCTGCAGGCAGGTTTGGTTGCCATAACGGTGTGAAGCCAGCATGTTTTTATATCTTCCCGTCTAAAACTACTGGAAAACCTGAAGTCAAAGCATAACAGATTTCCACTGACTGATGTAAACTCTTGGCTGCTTCTTCAGGGTTTCGTGTCACATTTTCCGCCCCCTGTCTGATATCTCCCACTGTGTTTACTTTTTATTTTGTGGTTGATTTGCCATCATGACTGCTTGATGGATGAGATCCTGGAGGACTGGAGAGAAAAGCAGAAGCTCCATAAATAACTTCCTGGGCTTAAATCTCCTCCTCCAGTTTCTTATATTTTATTTCTAGCAGCTTTGTTCTTCCATCATGACTTTTAAATGAAGAAGAGGAGACTTTTATTGAACATAATAGTCACTTTTGTAGAAAGATTTCCAGAACTACCAGTTTGTATTTTGGCGACTTCTGAGGACTTTTAGGTTACCCTTCTTGTAAGCACAGCTATTTATCCAGAAACTTGAAGGTTACTTCTCTAAAATCTAAAGGGTTCGTTCTTGAACCGATACGAGTTCCCACAAGTTTGAACCGGAAGTGGTACGCACCATCTTGGTAGGCAACTGCAGTGCAAAGCATAGATGAACCACGGCAACAACAAAAAGAAAGTATATTGACACTGCAAGAGAATTATCTATCAACAAAATGGCTGCTGCCGGGATCAATGACTGGCAGAGTAACTACATGTAGTTATAACCTTTAAACTTTCATTATTAGGTTATACGTCGGATACTTTCTAAAACTGCCTTGGTACTTTCTGGTTTATGGAATATTACAGATTAGCTTTCCAACAACGTGCAGAGAGTTTTTTAATAACATTTCGAATACCTTACAGAATCTACAGGTTACGTTTTAATTGTTGGAGACTTTCCTCCTGAACCACCAGAATAAGATCTGATTGCAAAAACCCGCAGGTTACTTTCTGATTATCTTACAACTTACAAGTTACTTTCCTAGAATCCTGAGATTGATTAAAAGTAGTGCATGTTACCTGAGTGAAGTCACCCTTCTGCCCCCTTTTTTCTTCATCAAAATTAGTGTCAAATGTTTTTGCAGCGAAAACTTTTGATTGTGGCGCTATAATTTTAAAGATCTTGATAAATGTTTCCAGAGATCATTAGAGGTCATCATCAATATCTTCACAGCAAAACAGAAGATATTGATATTTTCTTCTTTATATCTTCTGCAAAACACTTGCTGCACAAACATAGCATCAAAACATAGCTGCTGTGTTTGTGCAGCTATGTTTTGCTGCACATGCATAGCTGAGTTGATTGCCACCAAGTTTGATTTTTGTAAATCGGACCGGGGTGTGTGGTTTGAAAATTTACTGCACAAACCAGCAGGCACGTTTGACACCAATCTTGTTAGATTTGGGTAATGTGGGGAGGCTGGTTGACATTTTGACCTTTAAACTTTCATTATTGTCTTCAAAGCAAAAGTAGCACAAATTAAAATTTTTGCTGCAGAAATGTAGTCGATTTGATTGACTTTGAAGAAGATGGCAGGGCTGGTTGATCTTTCATAACCTCTGGAAACTTTAATTAATGTCTTTAAAATTATAGTAACACAAATTAAAAAAAATTCAGCACAAATGTATCACAAAAAAGGTGATGGTGCAGGGGGACAACTTCACGGTGGTTGCACCATCCAGGATTAGTTTGTAGCATCTGAACTAAAAAAGTTTTGTGCAATAAAAACACAAAGCAAAGCCGACAAATGAGGCTTGAGAATCTGATTCGACTTGTTCGTCACTGATTGAGTTTGTGAGTCTGGCGAAGCAGCTGTTTTCATCCATCATGTCTTATTTTCCTCAACAAGACTCCACATAAAGGCTGTGTAAACAAATCTGACTGCATTCTTCTGCAGTTCCTCAGACTTTCCTCTGCGGCCGGCTGGCTAGCCGGGTCTCTGCCGTCACTTGTCAGCTCGTCACGGCTGAGATTTATTTCTTTCTGGACGGTGCAGCAAATGTGGCGTGCTGCATTCAAAGCCTGAACACGCAGTGCATATGCATGAGTGACGGTTGTACTCTGCATGCTCCGCGGGGGGTCGTTTCGCTCCACTCTCCTCACTGACAGCTCTGTTTGGTGCTGATCTGCAGAAACATGGACGTGCAAATTCAGCTGCAAGAAATTTTCTGCTTTCATTCAAGTTAAAATTATTGTCAGAAACTATAAGTTTACAGGATGAGATGCAGAAATCAGCAGAACAAAACTCATGATTTAATTTTTCTTTTGAGAATAATTAAGCATTAGGCTCCAAATGTGGATGATCATGTTTTAGCTAGTGGTGGAAACAATTCAAATGTTTAATTGAACTCATCGTAATTAATCGAAAACAACATAGCAACTAAATAAGCAGCATTTTCAATTCAAAAACCATTTATTGTTGAATTAGGTCAACAACAAAGATATTTATATTTTTATATTTTTCAATCTGTTATTTAGGTTATTCAACCATCAGACTGATGGAGTTAAAGTTTTTCATGATAGTTTGTGGTATTACTGTGATATCAATAAAAGTGACTAAGGATTAATTATGTAACTTTATGGCTCTGACTGCATGATTCAGCTACACAAACACTAACACTGCTCTTCAAAAACACATAAAGAAGTTTGATTTGTATCACAGAAAGTAACTATAGTTAATCATATTTTAAAATGTATTAATATTTCTTGATGCTTTTATTAAACAAACAGTGGAGAAAGATAACAATCCTGACATTACAGACAGTTTTGGGGGATTTTAAACAATTAATTAATTTGAATTTTAAATCAAAATTATTGTAAGTAATGTATTACAATAAATGATAAACAATACAATACTTGTATTGTATTGTATTGTATTGTATTGCTTTGACTGTATTGACTGTATTGCTTTGACTTCAGCAGCGATGGCTTCTTCCGCCATCGCTGCTGTTAGCTGATGTCGCTTGTGCGTCAGATTTATGGGCGTACCAGAAACACACGTATAGAAAGGTTCCAGCTGCTGCTTTTCTATAAAAATTCCCCAGATCTAAAGCAGTTTTCTATCCACATTTTTAAAGTTTGGCTCCAGAGTTTTACTCATTACATGAGAATAAATTAATCAAATAGCTGAGGGATGAAGTCACAACGATAAATTGGCCTCAGCTGTGAGGAACCTGCAGTCGGCCAGAAAAGCTTCACTTCCAATGAATGAAATGTAAAAATAATTGGGAGCCTGATGGCTGCCGACGCCTCCTGCTACGAAACGGTTTTGATTCCTGAGCTCTGCTGTTTCTGCTTGGATTGTCGTCGGGTTGGCAGCGGCGCTGCAGCGGTTGGTCCTCCGGCTCCGGGAGGCCTGAGCCGACAGATCATAAAGCTGGAGCTTCAGGGTTAATTTGCTCTGCTTCTCCAGGTTGTTTTCTGCCTGCTTTAACGCCGCCTCCCCAGGGGGACCGGGGGTCAATCGGTGTGTATGTGCAGCGTGAATGTTGACTTTAGTTATGAGGCATTCAACCACAGCACAGAGTTACTAAAACTCTGTGCTGTGGTTTTCTCCTGACCTGCAGTGCTGGGTTACATTACTGTTGATTTATTAATATAGGAGCCGCCAGGTTCAAGCTGCAGCTATGTGGAAAAATGAATTAGACCGACTGGCTTGGGTCTGAGGTAAACTCAGATACGTCTGATGATCAGTATGAGGAATTAATTTGTGAAGAATGAGGCCAAAACACAGAGGCGGAGTGAGAAAAGAAAGCTTCAGCCGCCTGTTGAGTTGATTTTAAAGGGGCAGTATTATATGTTTATAGCACTTTTTAACCTTCATCTGTTCTAAAAATAACATATGTCAAATATGACTTAAAAGAAATTTCACTTTCTAATTTAACACATTTGAGTTGGGCCTCTGTCTCTTTAAACAACATTGCACTGAGAAGTAGTTTGTATATTGAGCTCAGCAGTTCCACCAGGTGTTTGCTAATTGCTTCGGGCTAGTTTGAAGGAGCAGAGATGGGGAGGAATGCTATGTGAGGCAGAAACTTGGAAACTGCAGCTCTGAGGAGGAGCTGCACCTCTAAGGCGGGGCTAGATCCACCCAGGTGTTTCGCTGAATGGTTGCCATAGAGATTAGAGGATTTCTCAAACATGCATGAAAGAATCAAGGCAACACTCCATGTTTGTTTTTGATGAGGAAATCACATTATAACATGATGAAAAGCTCAAAAAAGTTGATTTTACAAAACATGACCTGGAGGTTATAGAGCATGGCAAGGTGGTAAAGCACAGTGAAGGCCCATGTTACTGAGTCTCTGAACTCCGCCTTCTTTCCTCTGATTGGTTGATAGAAATGGTGCTTAATAACATCTTTAGCTTTGACCCAAAACGCTTCAGTTGTCCCAGTTTAAACTAAGATCTGAGGCCCAAGAGACTCAGCATCCTGTGGAAACCCAGCGACTATCTACCATCTACTGTCTCCTTTCTATCCTGCCGTTTTAGGGCTGAATGTGTGAAGAATGTCACGGTGAATAAACCCCTGAATGTTCCTGACTCTTCCAGACGTGAGGAACGGCTCGGCGGTCTACTGGGGCGCCGGCGTTGGCGGAGGCTACCAGGTCCTGCTGCTGGACGAGGACCGAGGATGGCTGCTGGTTGGAGGGAAGGACCACATTTACCTGCTGAACCCCGACAACCTGGACCAGCCCGTCCACAAGGTGAGGTTCAAGCCTTCTTGATGGACGCCTATTTGGGCGTTAAACCATCAGAGCTGCTTGGAGTTCATTATTATTTCTTTTGGATGCAGCAAAGCTCCACTTAAATTCTTATCAGTGAAAAAACTCTGGACTGCTGGTTCATTATTCATCGTTTTCCTGTTGCCTCCAACAGGATTAAAGAGATTTCTTGGTTGTGGCTCTTTAAAATATTAAAAATGATGAATATTATCTAAAGACTTGACAAAGAGAAACTATGGTGATGAGTAAATAGTAGGCGACAATAACAGTTGCTTAATAATCACATGTTTACAGGTTATCAACATGTAATTAGTTAGCATTAGCAGTCAGGTCCGGATTTGTTTTGATTTGTTCTGAGTGAAACCTAACTTTATCAGAAACGATATAATAAAAATATTTTAGGGATGATTACAGTTAAGATAGTGTATGAACAATTCTGTTTTTATTTTCTGTTTTTAGGGTAATTATTAGCATGTAGCATTAGCATCAAGTTTTCCCTCTTCTTTCACAAACTGTAAACAGATGAGATTAGAAGATAACACTGAAGGAATGAATAACTATCAGTTACTTTCTAGCCATGTTTTATATGTTAAACTAAATTAATCCCTTCATTTGCAGCTAGCATGAGCAATATTAGCATTTGCTGTTAATCTGTGATGTTAATCAGTAACAGAATCCTATAAGCAATTCAGTATCTTAATGCAACAGCTGAACAAGTAGTATTTAGAAAACACATAACAGATGCTTCATTATAACATTCCAAAATTATTTAGTTACATTTGATTTGAAGTTCATTATAATTATTTACATTGGCAGTTGATCTCTGCTTTTTCTCTGTTTTCCTAATTTCCTGACCTCCAACTAAGCAGCAGATCTTCAGGAGATTATCAGTATTTACAATTGGTAACCTCTACTAATTATCTTATTTCTCTTTAAATTTGGTCATAAGATTTCAGGCTTTCAAATTAGCAGTTATTTCCATTAGTGGTTGATTCCTTATTTGTTTCATATTGAAGTTTATTATTTGGATATTTTCTTTATTTCCCCATCAGATCCACTGGCCTGCAGCTCGAGAACATGTGGAGCACTGCAGGCTGGCAGGCAAAAGCCTGGAGGTAAAAATTATTATAAAAATGTTTGTTTATTTCTCACCTCATACACTGATCTTATTTTTAGGATGTAGGAATCTGAAATCTGCTGTAAGTCATTTTTTCTACTTCTGTTAAACACATTCTGGATGTTCGTATTGTTTGTGTTCCAGAGAGATTGTGCAAACTTTGTCCGTGTGCTGCAGCCTTTCAATAAGACTCATGTTTACGTCTGCGGCACCGGCGCCTTCCATCCGCAGTGTTCTTACCTGCAGCTCGGCCAGAACCCCGAGGTACCAATCACTTGATTATTCACATTTATTTACCGTTAAACTACATATTGATTAACTGAACGTCTGCTATGTTCTCAGAGATATGGTTAGCTCATTTGAGGAAGGAGTCAATTTTAAAGAGCTTCTGAAAAATTATGAAGGAAACTGAAAAAATTATAAATTGTAAAATTATATAACGCTGAGTCCTTTTTGTTGCAGTTAGTGTCAATAAACAGCAGTAAATTAAATGTAATTTTTTTAAAATGCTTCCAAACAGTTGGAAATATAGATTCTTCAAATAGTACAGAACTAATTCTTCATATTACAATCAAGAAAAATATATAATACTTTTTCTGTTTACTTTTACTTTTTCTGTTTACTTTTACAGTATTGTGTTTGCAAAATGAAATTTTACAAACAAATATATAGAGTATGAAATAGCAAACAAAGTAATTAACAGTTACAGAAACAAGAGCAGATTTAACAAAATAATGCAACTTAAATGGGATCAGAAAGAAAATTCAATAAAAATGCAAAGAATGTGGAAAATCTCACAAAGCAACTAACAGGAAATACAAAAGAAATCCTGCAGAATATATATATTTTAAATCGCTGGCAAAGAAACACGAAATTCCTTTTTATTTTCTGTAAACTTTCATTGTCTTTGTTTTTCTCTGATGTGAAACAAATGGAGCCAGAGCTCATCTTTGTGCGCCGTTGTTCTGTGTCCGTCCTGCAGGAGCCGTGGTTCAGGTTGTCCCACGCCGTCGAGTCGGGACGCGGAAAATGTCCTTTCAGTCCCAGAGAGCCGTTCACCGCCAGGCTGACCGGTACCACGCACCTGTCCTCTGGGTTTTTCACTATAGCTTAGTTTTATTTCATTGTGATTTTTAATTTCATTCAATTTGTAATAATTAACTTTAGAGTGGGTTTATTAGTTTTTATTAGTTAAATGTTTAGTTTTTGTTTGTTCTTTATTAGGTGCAGAATTCAAAGGGCCGAAGGATTGTGATTATGTCTACATTGATGGGGCTATAAATACTCGACAGAAGACACCATTTTCAAAAACTTTAATTAATTATTGCTGAACAACAAACTGACTCTGGCGTTTTCTCCCAACTGTTGCTGTAGCCGCTTTGCGCCGCCAGGAGTATGCAGTGCTATAGCTGACGTAAACTGCTTGTGTTGTAACTTCACATCAGTTCAAAAGGTTGATAAATAGATTCAGAAACATGAAAACAAGCGATATAATACCTATAATTTCAGTATGTTTTAGTTTGTATTATTAACATGATGTAGTTCCACTTAGTTATAGTCCTTTCCTCCATTAATTACCGTTTTTATTTATTCAGTTAACGAAAATGTTTTCCTAATTTCAGGTTTTGTTGTTTGTTAACGCTGGTTGGGACTCAATGATCCGATGCGCCGCAGTCAGGAGTCTTTCTGCATTTTTGTCTCCAGAAAAGATTAGGAGAATGTTTTTTTGTTTTAGTTAACTATAACAGTGTTGGTCCTCACAACCTCACAATGTCATTCTCTCCATATTCTGCTGACATTAAGCAGCCCATCGCCCGCCGGCTGAGCGCTGAGCGGAGGTGTGTGTGGTCCCTGGAGTTATTTCACTAAACTCACTAAACACAGGATCCTCCTGACCGAGACCCCGGGGGTCAGCTGGAGCTTCGTGTTGTCTCATGGAGATTTCACAGCTGGACGAAGCATCTGTCCTCATCTGGATGTCCTTCTGCAACTCACTCCTTTACTGAAACAACAAACTGCTTGTCGCTTTTCTTCTGATGCACAGAAAACTGGAGTCTTCTGTTGAGTATTAATTATCAATTTGATGTAAACATATTCACAATACTTTGGTCTTTATGAATTTTGCACCTGAAAACTAACAAAAGTCTGGAAAAACTAAAACTACTGTTACAACTAGTAAATAAAAAAAATCCAAATTAAGAAATGTTTAACTAATAATAATGACTGCGACTAGCAAACACTCTAAAACTAACTGAGTTATACAAACAGGGAAATAAAACTAAACAATAAAGAAAAACCCAAACTATTAGAACCCTGGTTGCAGTTACCTTTACCCTGCAGTGACCTTTACCCTGCAGTGACCTTCACCCTGCAGTGACCTTTACCCTGCAGTGACCTTCACCCTGCAGTGACCTTCACCCTGCAGTGACCCTCACCCTGCGGTGACCCTCAACCTGCAGTGACCTTCACCCTGCGGTGACCCTCACCCTGCAGTGACCTTTACCCTGCGTTGACCTTCACCCTGCAGTGACCTTTACCCTGCAGTGACCTTCACCCTGCGTTGACCTTCACCCTGCAGTGACCTTCACCCTGCAGTGACCTTGTCATTTCTCCCCTCAGATGGTGAACTTTACGCAGGAACCTCAGTCGACTTCATGGGGGCCAACGCGGCGATCTTCCGCACCTCGGTTCAGGGCAGCAGTCAGCATTACATCCGCACCGAGGCCTGCGACCACAACTGGCTCAACGGTGAGCAGCTGCCTCTTCCCATCATGCATTTCTTCATTCTAGCTCTGGATGCATCGGTTTTCCAACATGAAGGCCTCCTGTCCCCCACAGAGCCGGACTTTGTGGGCTCCTTCTCCATCCCTGACACTCACAGTCCAGACGACGATAAAGTTTACTTCTTCTTCAAGGAGAAGGCGGTGGAGGCCGGCCAGTGGGACCAGAGGGTCTACAGCCGGGTGGCTCGGGTCTGCAAGGTAAACAACGCTCCAGTCAGCAGCCATATTAGAAGGATCATAAATGTTTTCAATAAAACCCCGATGCAGTTTTTCTTTAATTAAATAAGACAGCCATACTTTCTCTTCAACAGTTGCTCTGATTTTTCCTGCTTTTTCGTTCCTTTTCAGTCCATTAGGAGGTTTTTCATGCAGCTCTGACCTGGAATCATTCAGACATTAAAACTCCTCGTTGCTTAGGCCTTGAACAACTTCCTGTTTCAGTTTTATAATCAGTCTTTCAGTGCATATTTGTTTCTCCTTCCTGCAGAATGACGTTGGTGGGAAGAGGAGTCTGATCAACCGCTGGACCACCTTCCTGAAAGCCCGATTAGTCTGCTCTGTTCCCGGCCCGTCGGGAGTTGATACTCACTTCGATGAGCTCGGTAACGCCGACCCATTCCTTACTCTTCTTACTCCACTAAAGCTGCAGTTTGTAACTTTTATAAAGAATATATATTTTTTTACATATTTGTTAAAACTGTCACCATATTGTAACAGTTTACTATGAGACAGATAATCTGAGAAAAAAATGGATGTACTAAAGCTCCACCCTGAGCGACTATTGTTGTCTAAAGAAATTAATCGCTCCCGAACAAAAACAACCAATCAGAGCCAGAAGGAGGGTCTTAGTGCTGTCAATGAACCTCATGTACTGGCTGCTAATTGTGTAGTGGTGGAAATACAGAAAAAACGTTTATCCATCGTCGTAGGCAGTCATACTAACTAGCTTGAGCATTAACAACAGGCTGTACTAGCTGCAGTAGCATAGAGCAAGGTGGGAGGAGGAGCAGGATGAGCAGCGCCACGCAACATGGTGATTGACAGCGTTAAGACCCGCCTCTTGGCTCTAATTGGTTGTTTCTAGAAGGCAGAGGAGCTTGATTATTTTCACAGGTTATGTTGTGACCAAACTGCCACAACATAGCGACAGTTTAAAAGAAATACCTAAAAAAATATCCATCCATCCATCCATCCATCCATCCATCCATCCATCTTCTTCCGCTTATCCGGGATCGGGTCGCGGGGGCAGCAGCTTCAGAAGCTGCTGCCCCCGCATATTTTTTACAAAATATTTAACGTTATCTTTCAGAACGCTAAAAGAAAACTCAGGATTCTCACTTTTCTTGAAGTTTGTTTTCTTTGATATTTTGTGTTGAATATTTTTTTGAGCTTGTCTTTAAAAATGAACATTTAATAAACTGAGTTCAACTGACTAATTTATGGAGAACGTAAAGTGATAAAACATTGCGTCTCGATTTGTACGTTTTGTTTTAGAGGACATCTTTGTTCTGGAAACCAAGGATCCTCAGAACCCGACCATCTACGGCGTCTTCACCACCTCCAGGTGAGAAACTGCTGCGATCAGGTCAAGGACATAAAAACTGGAGAGTTTCTAAAACAAAATGAAAGCAGGTGCATCGAGCTGAAATGGAGAGATGGAGGGAGTTATCGTCTGAAAACTGAGTCTAAATCAAGTCAAGCCCTATAATAAACAAAAAAGAATAATAAAAAATCATAAATGAAAGAAAAACACAGAATAAAAAAGCAAAAATAAGAAATAGGAGGATGACTCATTTCCCCAGTGTCTCATAATACCTTTTTAAAATATAGATACAATAACAAATGCAGGATTTAGCCTGCATATCTTTTTCCACAAAGATAGAAAACAACGACCCATTACATTTTTGCAAAAAATTAATAAATAAATATTCTTCATTTTTAAACCTGAAAATAGAAATGAAATGGTTCTTTAACAATTACATCAAATTTCCTACAGTGTTTTTATCAGAAGTGATCAGCTGTTTTTAGTCGTACTTAGTGAAATTGTCAGTTTTCGTCCCATTTGTGTTTTGATTAATCTAGTTATAAAATCGTCTAATCCAGCTGGAGTCTGTGAGCTTCACATGCTAAAAAAACTTCTGCAGATTATCTGACCTCCCGCCGCCTGGCTGGCACGTGCACACCCTCCCAGTTCAGGGTCAGAGGTCAGGTCTGGGTGGGTGCCTGGGGTCAAAGGTGTAGGGGCCCAGCAGGTTGAGTTTTTCTAACCCTGATGTAGAAAAGCATAGCCTCTCTTTCCACTCCCTCCTCTTTTTCGTCTTTAAAGCTGCAGTTTGTAACTTTAACACAAATTGTTTTTTACGTATTTGTCAAAACTGTCACCATGTTTGTTATGAGACAGATAATCTTTGAAAAATTGATCGCCTCCCTGAGCTACTACTGTGGTCTGAAGAAATGCAATGCTCCCAAACAAAAACCACCAATCTCAGCCAGGAGGTGGGTCTTAGCGCTGCCAATAATCCTTATGTACTCGCTGCTATAAGAGCTAATGACAGAGAAACAGATGATGGCGGATAAACGCCGTCATCTGTGTTTATCTGCCACCATCAGTGGCCATGCTAACTAGCACTAGCATTCATGACAGGCTATGCTAGCTGCATTGCCACGTTGATAATAATTGACAGCACCAAGACCCGCCTCCTGACTCTGATTGGTTGTTTCTAAAGCAGTTTTTTTGCACATATTATCTCTCTCATAACAAACTGTCACCACATGGTGATAGATTTAATAAATATGTAAAAAATATGTGTTTTTAAAAAGTTACAGACTTAAACTTTAATAATTTCTTCTTTTAGTTTTATTCTTCTTCTGTTGCTCCTTTTATCGTCATTTTGTAAATAACACAATTTAATTTTAGATTTTCTTGCTGTTTTGTTTCTTCCCGGTTTGACGGTCGATCGCCCGCTGATCAACCGGTCGGTCCTCTCTCTCCACAGCTCCATCTTCCAGGGATCGGCTGTGTGCGTTTACTCCATGGCGTCCATCCGCGCCGCCTTCAACGGACCATTTGCCCACAGAGAAGGACCCGACTACCGCTGGGTTGAGTACAAGGGCCGCATCCCGTACCCCAGACCCGGAACGGTGAGTTCAACACACCAACAGCTGGAAGATAACTGCTGCTTTTCCCAGCCGCCATCAGGCAGGAGCTGGTGACCCTGCAGGGCGGTGAAGGTCACTTCACAGGCCCAACAGGAAGATGGGAAAACACATCTCTCTGTAGATACTCCCGTTCTCAGGAAGGTAACCGCCCCAGGGTGTCCTGCAGCGCCGCGATCCAATCTCAACAACAGAGGAGATACTGTGGGATTACATGAAAAGACTGAAGCTGCAAAAAAATAAAAACCGAAGCCAACTTAATTTATAAGCACTTTTAAAGCTGCAGGATGTAACTTTGAACTATCACTATATCATATGAGACAGATAATCTGTGAACAAAATCTAGCTCCTACGTCTAGAAACAACCAATCAGAGCCAGGAGGCGGGTCTTAGTGCTGCAGTGCAGCAGAGAGTTAGCAAATGTTAACTTGTGCTCAGTATAATTAGCTACCAATGAGGGTGAACAAACGGTTTTCCTGTACCAGTAAGTTGTTTCGCCACCATTTGCACATTTAGCACCAAGTACAGCAAGTACATGGAAACCTGACAGTTTTCTGATCAACCAAATATGAAAAAAAAATTATTCTGATGTATGAAGTCTCTGAAGTGATGCATGAACATTCATAAAAGAAGAATATAAACTCATAAACATACTTATGAGTTTATATTATAATATAAACCCTGTTTTTGTACTTTTCCCCTGTTTTTGAAATGGGATTTTTTTGCCGTGTATATATTTTAATGTAAATATCTGTGGTTGTGGTAGAACTGCCCCGGCGAGGGTCAGCATGTAACCGCCAGCATATTTCCCTTTCTCTGAGTTAAGCTGCCACATTCAGCCTCACACTCCATCACTTATCCCACATATATTGGAAGCTGGATGGCATTTGTGTTTTTGTGAAAAATTAGGAATTTCCTGTGGGATCAGAGTCCAACCTCAGAAAGCTCTGCTGGTCCAACACCGGCTCCTCTGGGACATTTCAGCCGCCGTGAGGTCAGAGGTCGCTGTGTGCGCGCCGGGTGTCATGGCCGCTCTGCGCGGTGTTTAATCACGCGGTTGAGTGCAGCAGAGGCGAGGCGTGTCGGCGATGAGAGCAGCGAATCAGGCAGAATGAAGCTGAGACTCACCGCAGAGACAATAATGGCTTCCACATTTCTCACTTCTCTGCTGGGGGCTCGTCTTCCCTCGTTAGCTCTAACCTGCTTTACACCTTCAACAAATACATCTCTCCTTCTCTTAGTTTCTCATCTCTCCATCCTCTTCATGTTTCCTCACTGAGAGGAAATCTGATTTATGCACAAATCAGCAGGTTGAGACCAGATGAATTGACCCTCACTGCTTATTTCTAGAGTATTGTTTGATGATTTGGGTAAATTCTAAGATTAGAAAATAAGTTCACAGCTTAAACACAAACCGTACTTTATTGGTAGGCCTGTGGTAATAAATAATAAATCAATTAATTACATGATTAATTGAAATGAGTTTGCTAATTTCCATTTCGACGAAGGAGGAAGGAAACAAGAATCACAGCAAAGTGAAGCATGTTTTATTTAACTAACATCTGGTCACTGCTTTGGTTTTATGTGTAATGATTAGATTTTCTTAAAAAAAGAAACAAAGAAAAAGTTTGAGAATGTTCTTTGAATTTTATTTTTAACAGACACATCAGTAAAACTTATTTTATTTTATTTTATGTAGCGGATTTTTTATGCAAAAACAACTTAACGGGGCAGTATCAATGAAAATTAACTTCTTTAAGATTTACATGATGCTACAATGTAACATACCGGAAATGTTGCTTTGATTCTTTCATGCATGTTTGAGAAATCCTTTAATCTCCATGGCAACCATTCAACTGTGCCAAACACCTGGTTGGACCTAGCCCCGCCTTCAAGGCCCAGCTCCTCCTCTGGGCTGTAGTTCCCATGCTTAAAGCGACAGGAAGTCAAATTTATTTTAAGTCATATTTGACTTACAAGAACAACTGAAGGTAACATAGTTATTTGATGTGCTACAAAACAGATAATGCTGCCCCTTTAAAGTCTGACATCCCAGATCGTTTTGGTCGGACCTGTTCGCTCCTGGAAGTGGACCCGTCCTGCCGTTTTCCTGACGTTGTCGCCTGTCCTCTCAGTGTCCCAGTGAGACGTACGACGCGCTGCACAAGTCCACCAAGGACTTCCCAGATGAGGTGGTGAGCTTCATGCGGCAGCACCAGCTGATGTGGGACCCCGTCCTGCCTCTGGGCGGCCGACCCGTCCTGACCCGGGTCAACTCACCAAACCTGCTGAAGAGGGTCGTTGTGGACAGAGTGGAGGCTCAGGACGGACCGTATGACGTCTTACACCTGGGGACAGGTGAGGAGGGATCTTAGACTCTTTATAAGGATGAAACTCAGTGCGTCACGTTGAGGTTCTGCTTGTTGTCAGTGAAGGTTCACCAGGTCCGTTTTGAACATCTGTAGTCTTTGCTGCTCCAGCTGCAGAAACCTGCTGTCAGATAAAACGGTTCTGGTTCTGTGATGAATGAGAGGTCATTTAGTGGCTGGTGGCAGGCCGAAGGGGAGAGGGTGCAGAGCTGCTCCATATATCTCCCCTAAGTGGATTCCTCTCCTTGACCTTTCACCCCACCCCATGAACATTAACAGCCTGAATAAAACCTGCCCTCTGGTTCACAGCAGAACCAGAAAAATGTCCTGCACTTGTGTTCATGTCTCATGGATTTGCTAGAGATCTTCTTCTGGAGCTCTGATGGTGACTAATGTGTCGGACTCAAACAGCAACAGGTCGGGGAGGGGGTTCTGGTTCAGTTTAAAGTGCTGAACATCTCCCAGAGCTTTGATCGGTCTATCATTTGGACATGGAGACAGTGGTAATGGTTGGACATGTACCTTCCCCATAATGCTATATTTCATATCTTTCTAATTATACTAATTATAAAGTATTTGATCGTTAATCTTCTTACCTTGTTAAAAGAGTTTGCTGCTAATCTGCGGTTAATCCGAGAGCTGCCAGTCATTATGATGCTTATCCATCGCTGCCGTGTCTTTCCTCATTACACAATGAAAGGAGAAGTTTGGTTTGCATCCTCGTCTGTTTGAGCAGCCGACCGCGCAGCACACTGACCGTTTTTAAAGAGAAATCTACTGAATAGAGTCAATCAGGCTACTACATGTCTGCTTTTTGACAGGCTTTACTGCTTTACTGTACTTTACTGTCCGTTATGGTGAAGCGGGCAGAGTTTTGAAGAGCGTGGCGTCACATGAAACGGGTCAGTAGGGTCGCCCTGTGAGGTCCCTCTCCAGGGTGTCTGGGTTGTCCCTTAGAGGCAGAAGCTTGGTCCTCCAGGTGGGAGACGGTTGAGGTGGCTCAGGTGTCTGGGTCTCTCTGTCCCTATGACATGACCCCAAATTTAGCAGCAGATGATGGATGGACAGACAGACGGATGGATGGATGATAGAAATGGATGGATGTGTGAGTTTCTATCCATCCAGCCTGGTGTTTTAAGATGGCACCGGGCATCTGGTTCTGAAGCTCCCAGGAGGGGATTTGGTTTCTCCGTCAGAGGCAGCAGCTCGTCCCAGCTGGGGGAGTGATAGTAGAGAGGTCAACGGCTCCCCAGTGCTACCACTCCAGTTTAGGACTCGCATGTCTCTGGGCTGTGGGAGGAACCCAGGAATCTGATGGGGGGAATATTTCATAACGAAATATCTTGTTGATATAATCCTGAAACCCGTGGAGAGTAAAGCTCCTGTCTGGACGAGACGTGCTAACCTGACCTCTCAGCTCCCCACACAGGTGGTTTTATGACTTTCTTTATTATTAGTTTTCTGACAGATTCATGATCGTTGAGGTTGTCCATAGATGCTCTTGCTGCACAGGAGTTACAACTTCAACTCTGTTCCCTGGTTTCTTTGTTGATCAGCCCTCAAAGTACGAAGTGAAATTTATTAAATACAAGTCTTTATATGGAGTCAGTATCGTCTCGATATAAAGAAATCAGTGCTGTCCCAACATCTACCCACAGGAGACATTTAACATTGA
The DNA here is from genome assembly GCF_001443285.1 of Poecilia latipinna. Lineage (NCBI taxonomy): Eukaryota > Metazoa > Chordata > Actinopteri > Cyprinodontiformes > Poeciliidae > Poecilia > Poecilia latipinna. The sequence goes on along the minus strand of NW_015114370.1, from coordinate 64,326 downwards.
AGGAACAGCATCACATAATAGCAACTGTTTTAGCTTTACATCATGTTATAATATTATTCCTTCAACCATTTAGCTGTGCAGAACGCCTGGGTGGACGTAGCTCCGCCTTCGAGGCGCAGCTCCTCCTCTGAGCTTTGATTTGGCTTTGATTTCTTAAAGCGATGGAATAAAATAAATAAAACCTTCTGTCCAAAATCAAAGCCTCTCTGCAGAATTTCAAAGCAGTGACAGTTTGCTACGACCCAATGTGTGTGTATTATTTAACAAGTCAGAGCTTTTCACCATCTGGGTTCTTCTTGCTGTGATGTTTTCCAGACGATGGGAAGGTGGTGAAGGCTGTGTCAGTCATCAAAGACAACTGGGAGACAGAGGAGGTCATTCTGGAGGAACTCACCGTGTTCCAGGTGAGACTATTCAGAACCAGAGAGGCTCAGCCTTTTAGTCCAGACCGCTGCAGCTGGACTGGACTTTTAGGGCTGAAAGCTTGTTCCAGTTTCTCCTTGTGCTCCTGTGCCAACCGTGCGTCGTGTGATCTCCCACATGAGGCCCTCTTCAGGCTCCCAAAGGGACATTTTAGTCCAGAAAAACATCATTTTTATAAAACCAGATGGAAGGGCACATATTTCCCAAACTCATCTGTGTGAGAAATGTTAGTTAGGGAAGACGAACATTTTTTTAAAGGATGGAGCAAACCTAGGTGAAGGAAGATGATTATCAAAGATGAAAACAGGAACAAACTGATTTCCTGGTCCAGTCGTCTAAACTGCTGCTGGTTCCTCAGTTTTCTGCAGACGTGGCTAAAATAGGCACAAATTTTACTCAAGTATGAGTAGCAATACTTTAACATAAAAAGCAGCCAAGAAATTACTCAGAGTAAAAAAGTATTTGGTGAAAAGGTTAAAAATTACATCATCAGATGGACCAAAATATAAAGTTATGTGGATATTTTTGGTATTTTAAGGACAAAATGACAATAATTCAAACAGTTAAAAAATAAGAAAAATTAATTTCTAAAAACAAAAACTCCAGGTATGTCTAGTGAATTTATTTGATTAGAACATTATTTGTTTTTCTTTCAGTGAAGTTACTCACAGTGGGCAGAGAATCCAGAACCAGACAGAGAGTAGCGATACTTCACAATAAAATCACTGAAGGATAATAAAAATAATCCTGATTTTGCTTTTTTCTCCCAAATGTTACTCAAGTAAATGTAACCAGTTACTACCAATCTCTGGTTTTCTGCTGAGCCAGAGAACAGCCAGATCACTGTTAAAATACCTCCAGTACCCCCCGCCCTGCGTCCTTCACTCACCCCGGAGAGGTCAAAGGTCGCCGACTCCTTTTGTCAAACACTGAAACAAGTCAGTGACCCAGAAAAATGGAGCTGTGTGGAAACTTTAGGCCTCTGAAGAAGAAGAAAGGGACTCATTTGATTTCTAATCTCTGTAGCTTTCTTGACCCTGCAGTCAGTCGTCGTATTTTATGTTGCATTCCTCGACCGCCGCCCGCCTGAAAGATGACTGCTGTTAAAGAAACTCAAACAAACTCAGGCGGGACCATGTCAAACCAACGGGTCGGCCTTTATTCCTGCAGGTTTGTCCTCAGCCATAGTTTGAAGGATTCATTTCAAATTCATGATGTTAAAGCAACCGATACAAGAATAAAGAGAATTCGTCCCCCAAATACTGAATTATTAATCAAATTAGGTTCAAATTGGACTTTTTCTTCTTAGTGTGTAAATTTTTTGTTGGAGTCATTGATGTCCTTACTACACTTCAATAGTTTTGATGTAATTAGTACAACAATAAAAATTAGTCATAATTCCTTAGTCAAAACTAATCACGTTAGTAATGAACAGAAGAGGTCTCAACTCGCATCCCTGTGGGACACCAGACATAATTAAAGTTTAGTTTTTCATGTAGTTTCACGTTTCAGTTTAAACTGAAGGAAAGCTGGAATGATTTAACCTGAAACTGCTGTTGTGTTTCAGCATCACGTTGTTATTGCTATCAAGTCAAACGTGTTAGTATTTTTAATTTTTTATAAGTGATCCTACATTTTGACCCCACAGATTCCCACTCCTATCCTGAGCATGGAGCTGTCGACGAAACGGGTAGGTGTCACGTTCTCATTGTTTTTGACCTGCAAACCATTTTAAATGAACGTTAATGAACCAAGCTGAGACTTGCTGAGAAAGTCAGAAAAAGTTGAGCTTGAGGTTCTATCACTTAAACCACTGAGACTGAAAAAGGTTTTTGTTCTATTTTGTTTTTATTTTTCTGGAGGAAGCTAAAAAAATATTACAATTAAAATGAAGAGTTAAATGGGTTGCAATTGTTTTCCCTCTTGCATTTGGGTTTTAGTATCAGAGAAAATGCTTCTATTTGAATCAAACGTACGATTTAACGTGAGAGAAGCACATTTAGTTGTCAGCTAATTCAACTAGAAAAGACAAAACATCCCAGATTTTGGAAGAAGAACAGAGGAAGAGGAAGCGAGGGGTTCAGGTCAGTAATCAGGATGATGAAGTGAGAGAAAGCTGAACACAGATGTGGAGAATTAAACCCTCAGCAGCGTAATGAACCGGTGCTCGTGTGCTTTCCTCTCTCAGGAGCAGCTGTACGTGTGCAGTGAGCTCGGTCTGGTCCAGTTGGGGCTGCAGAGGTGTGAGCTCTACGGGTCCGACTGCGCCGAGTGCTGCCTGGCCAGAGACCCGTACTGCTCCTGGGACGGGCAGACCTGCTCCAGATACTTCCCCACCAGCAGGAGGTAGAGACTCAGTCAGGGAGGACTGAGGTTTCCAGCTGTCCCCTATTTTAAACCTGCAATTTCTATTTACAAACACTAGATGGCAGTCTTCTCCTTAGTAACCTAGAGCTAGATCAGTCTTTCTAACTTTCAAACTGGTGGTCCGCAGGCGCCCCCTAGTGGTCTACAAGATACTGCATGTGAACAACAGTTAATTTGCCTTGATTTGAGCTTAAAGTGCCAGGGCACAGCAAGCTTACCAAATGATTTTGGTTAAAAATAATAATAAATAAGTGGCTTAAAACAGGGTCACTTAGAAGAAAAGCTGAAGATACTGGTGGAAAGAAAACAACTCCAGGAAGTCAACTCAGAGGAAGCCAAGTTATACCTGCTGAGAGAATTGATGCCGTTCATGACTTTTGAACATTCATTTTTATGTAATTAAAAGTGATTAAATTAATTAAATATAATAGATAAATAAATAAATGGACGTATATTTTTATTTTTAATGGTGCAGAAGAGGATTTTTGTATAAAGTAAATCAAGTCTACTTTTCTTTAGTTGTACAAATGGGTCTAAATGTTACTAATGCACACAACACTTGGTAGTAAAGAACAACTTCTTTTGTTGATGTCTGTGTGTTTGCCATGATTGGAAAGCGTGAACCACACTTTTCACAATATATTAACTCAAAATGCCCTGAGTAGAGTTGTTCAGGACAATAAATGAGTTTAGAGACTAATATTTTCATTTCAGGTTAATAATACTCATTCTTCTTTGCAACAAAATACCCTCTGTTTTCTTGTCTTTGTTTGTTCCATGATTTTATTTTCCTATAATTAATATCATGTATCACATTGTATATTGTCTACTTTGATATTAAGTAAAAGTAAAAAAAAAAAGAAACCTGTTAAATGAAGGTCAACCTAATGCAGGTCCAGTGCGTCCACACAATGTTTAAATGATAAAAGAGAGAAAAAATATGTTCCACTAAACTTTATTCGAAAGCATAAAGCTTTTTTTGCTCATTTATGCAACACAAGGATTTGCACCAGAAGCTTTTTCCCCTTTTCAACTTTTGTTTAAATTTTTTATAGAAAATATCCAGCTTCATAAACCAACCACCAAAATTGTTCACCCACACTGTTCCACAAGTCCACTAGTGATTTAATCAGACACTACTGATGATGAATTTTAGAAACTCGTCTCATATTCTGATCTGTGTTTGTGTATCAGGCGAGCTCGCAGACAGGATGTGAAGTATGGAGACCCCTGGAGTCAGTGTCCCGTCACTGAGGAAGGTAAAGAGCTGAACTCCACATCATCCACTTCATGTCACATTTAGTTTGTAGCATCTGGGCAGATTATGAAGCTGATCTGGAAACAACCAGGTGATCAGATCATCTCCAGTTTATTGTTTAAAAGACTGAGTTTCAATCTGATCAATAAAGTTTCATTTGGACTTTTTGTTCTTCATGAAGATCAGAGCTGCTGTCTGATCACTGAGATCTTCATCGGTAAGATTTTAAATTGATCTTACTTGTGGGAGGAGCTGAGTATTCATCCTTACAGAACCATATAGCCAGCGATCCAGACTTCCTCTGGACCAGTCTCTGCTATCACACCAACTTCCCATTAGTCACTGACTCCAACATCAACATCCCAGCCGTGGATCCCTGAGTTAAAACCCTAAAGCTCAGGACAGAACAAAAGTAATCAAATCTCTCTGGATTATTAGGAAGCTGCTGTTAGTAGTCAAACTGGTCAGATCTTTAGACAGTTCTGAACCAGCCGTGTTTGGGTCCAGAACCAGAGCAGTGTAGGTCACCATGTCCTTCGTGTTGCTCCAGATGTTGAAGGCCAGGTTGCCCAGATGTTTCCCCTGGTCTATTAAAAGTTGCAGGATGGTAAATCATGAGAACTTGACTTGGGTCAGTATATCAGCTTTTTCTGATACATCAGTTTGTTTCTGCTTTTGCGGTTATTTCACCTATTTCTGTTTGTTAGTGTTTTCCCCTCTGTAGTAATTACGTCTTGTCTGGCTGTGATTCCTTCCGGATTGAGGGCGACGCCTGAATTCTGCTGTTACCTAATCATTCTCCCTCTTCTGCTATTACATTTTTACTTTCATGAACATCAAAATCAGTTCTTTTGTTTCTTTTTGTGCATTCTGCTGTTTTCTCAAACCTCCAGTCGGAGTTGGCAGATGGTCGCTTGTACCCGATTGTGTTGGAGGTTTTTTCCTGTTAAAAGGGAGTTTTCCTCTCCACTGTTGCTACATGCATGCTCAGTATGAAGCATTGCTGTAAAGTCAACAACACGATGCAAGCAATTTTTCTACCTCGTCTTGGATAGAAACTTTTTTAATTACGTAGTTTAAATAATAAATTGAGTGTACTGTTTGATAACTAGGATCAAATGAAATGTGTATATGATTGATTTGAAAGGATTTCTTTTGTAATTTTCCTTGAGATAACATTTATTTTGAATTGGCACAATGGGAATAAACTGAACTGAATTTGATTTAAGTGAAAAATATCTTCTTCTTTTTTTTCATCTAAAACTCCTGTAGGGTTTCCGATAACTGGAAAATTCAGATCAACACATTTCATGTTCTGCATCTCATTTGCTGTTTTCCTGTCAGACTCCGACTCAGTGGAGGTGAAGGTGGTGTATGGGGTTGAGGGAAACTCCACGTTCCTGGAGTGTGTTCCTCGGTCGCTGCAGGCTGAGCTCCGCTGGACGGTACAGCGCTCAGAGAGCCAGCAGAACGCTGTCAGTCAGGTGTGTAGTTCAACACCTCAGGTCTGACCTTTGACACACGTTTACCTGCTTCCACCACGGCTCCTCCAACACATTAGCTCTGGTTTGATGAGCCTCTTTTTCTGCAGATGATTTCCTCAAACATCAAATGATGTTGCCGTTATGATCCAAAGCTTTCTTTAAAATGAAGGATTGTAGTTTAGTGGTTTAGAAATTCAATAAAAGCCATTTTAAAATATCCAAAATAAATTCATGATCAGTCTGTGCTGACAGGTAATTTAATAATTTGGAATATGGTGAAACAAGACCATGTTGCCCTCGACGCGCCTCCACGTAGACTTTGAATGTGCAAAACGTTAGGTGTAGAGCAAAATGTCTAGCGTCTGCATTCAAAGTGCAGACATGTTGAGCTTGAAGCATCGGACACATAACATGTTTGGTGTGAACGCACCATTAGTCCTTGGTATGTCGTCCCCATGGCATCAGGGTTCCCTCCCTGAAATAACTCCTCTTCCTGGTAACAGGGGTGGGTGAAGCCAGTGCATATTGAATCAGATAGTTTTGCCAGCCTCCTGTAGTCAGTCCTTCAACACCTTTGTCCTCTTTGAGAGACGCCTGTCCAGCTCACCTACAGTTTGTAATAAACACCATGAAGGTGGAATGAGCTGGACTCTAACATCTTCCTCTGGTCTGGTCCTCTCAGCTCCCTCTCGGTGATGACGACCGCTTCCTGAGCATGAAGAGAGGGTTGCTGGCTCAACACCTGGAGCTGACTGACGCCGGCCTGTACACCTGCACCAGTCAGGACCACTCCTACAGCCAGGTCCTGGGCCGGTACCGAGTGCACATCATCCCCAACCGCAGCCTGCATCTGGCCCGCTACCTGCAGAACCTCAGTCCCAACCCGCCGGACCTCCTGATCCTGCTGAGGACCGGCCCGGCCGGAGGAGGAGCCGCCGGGTTTCTGGGTCAGTCTGAGGCCGCTCCTCTGCCGCCACACAGGAACTCATGGCCGTCTCCTCTGAGGAGCTACAAAAACCTGCAGATGGTGGGGAGCAGCAGTCAGAGCGTGGACGAGTACTGCGAGAAACTGTGGTACCGGGAGAAACGTAAGCAGGAGAAACGTCTGAAGCTGAAACATGAGAACCGGAAGGCTCGGGTCAGGAGGAACAACCCGCCTCAAGTCCCTCTCTAGTCCGCCAGACGACTCAGACTTTTGAAGGACAACAGATCCTGCATGGAGACAGGAAGTACTGCAACGTCAGCTGCTCCACAGAATTATTCAGTCTTCAGATATTAAAAAGGGATTTGATGCATCAGGTCATACTTGTCTTCAGGTTTTTCCTTATATCTCAGAAGCTAATCTGATCTTTTTTTCTAGAACCAAATGTAGATTTTTGTTTCCGTTTTCCTAAAAATCTCCTCACTCAGGCCTGACATATTGTTTCCATTACTGCTGCTGTTTGCTGCTGATTTCTGTGGAAAACATGCTGGAAAAAACTAGACAGTTTCTTAAAAACAAAAAATCTTAATACAAAACTTTTATTTTGAAAGTCCAATTAAAACCTCTTCCTGTTGGCTGAATCAAGTTCCAATCAAAGAAAACATGATTTTTGAATAAATGAGATTGTTAGAGATTCAGTCAGAAAGTTTTCCTCCTTCTAACAAACTGTTTTTTTTCCTGTTCTGAAAATAAATGCAGGATTTCCTCCATTTCCATCAGAATCAGGACCAAAGTTTTGGACTTTCTAATTTATAAACTGTTGGATTTTATTAAACATTTCATAATAAGCTAAATAATCGTTGCTTTTCTCATTAACATATTTTAAAACGACAAATCCAAACCTATTCCTCATTAACCTTAAACATTTTTTATCCACAACTTTAACTGCAGAAACTAGAGCCAGTTTTATAAACTTCATATTGATCTAAACTCTGTTTTCTACATGAACTGGTGTTTGTTCTGATCTCTTTCATGCTGTGGAGGAAATAAAAGCCTCAGTGAACATGAAAACATGCGGTGGGCCATGCAGAGCTCCTGCAGATCCATGAACATGTAAAGAGACTGTTCTCCTTCCAGGAGATTTTAGCTGATTTTCTGTTACAGCTGTGGAGTTTTCAGATGTAAAACTGAGTCATGATGTTTTGTCTGAGAATAAACCACAATATCTGACATTTAGAGTCCAATAAACTCAAATATACATGTGAACAATATATATGAGTTATGTGTTTGTCTTGTTAATCTTTATGGTTTCAGTCTATCAGGATAAACTTGTACATTACCTCGGACTAGCCGATGGAGAGTCAGTATTATTTCAGCTGATGGATGCAGAATAAAAGCAGCAGTTGGAGCTCCAGGTTCTCAGCACCTTTCAGGTGTTGAGAACGTAAAAAATAACTTTTAGAATTATGTTTATTTCAAAACCAGTGGAAGCTTTTTTGAAAACCTGAGTTTATAAACTCATGTATACATGTTTCTAATCCTGAAACCTGGTGCCACATTCTTTCAAACCAGAACTGTTTTTGTCAGTTAGATGGGATGGAAGCTGCCGACTGTTGAAAGTTGGTGGTTTTTACTCAAGAAAAAAGAACCAACATAAGTGACCTGCTGTGCTTCTGATTTTACAGAAAACAGGGCAGGGAGGTCACAGAGTTTGTTGATGGAAAATTTGCTGGTTATTTGTGAAAATTTTCACCTCAATATTTTAGGAATGTACACAGATATACACTAGGTGGTATTAGAGCGCCTGCCTGTTTTCCTCAGCAAAGAAAAACATGTGGCACACAGGCCATTTTGATGAAACAGTCGATGTAAATTAATACTGTTTTGTGTGATTTTTTTTGGTGTGTGTTATTTACTAGTTCTGTTGCAGTTTGACGCGGTTGCGGTCAGTATCACTCCGCCGTTGCTAGGAGACGGTTTTGGAACTTATGTGTTTTTTTTTTCTAAAGGTTGTGTAGCAATACCGCTAACGAGTTACCTTGTAACAATTATTAAATTAAAATGTTGCGGACTCAAAGCTTCAGTGGCTTCTCCTCTGCTGTCTCCACATATCTCTCTCTCATAAATTCATCTGTTCATTCAACTCTAACTGAGGAGTTCTGAGTTTTGTTTCAGGCAGCTTACCTTTTTCAACTGCTCACCAACTGTTGCTAGGTGACAGTCAACTAAGTGTTGTTATGCTAACAATGCTAATGCTAACATGGTACCGAGCTCGTATTCAGATGAAAAGAGAGACTTTTTCTAAATCTATTAGTTATATAACTAGATAAGTGGAGGATTTAACATACAGGAAAATTTAATCTTTTTATTATCTCTGGAGGCATTGAACGCATCACCATTCCATAGTTGGTCTCATAATCCATTCCAGAATGGGAGTCTGTCTTAGACTTTAGTATGACCCCCCCCCCCAAAAGAAACTACTACTATAAACTAATAAATACTAATCTAAAACTAAGCTATATTTAATAACTAATAGAAATTAGCAAACACTCTGAAAACAAATGAAAACTAACTATATACAAACAAAAAGTCACAACAAAATACCTAAAATGAAACTAAAATGAAAAATCTTGAACTATTATAACCCTGGTGCAAACACTTCTCAACATTTGGAAGAAGTTAGCAAATTTCATGTCCTTGTAGAGTGGAAGCAAGCTACAAATTATAACTCGATTAAATCTGCTGGTTCCTTATATAGGAACTTTTTAAACTCATTTTGAATAAGGATCTAAATTTGTCTAAAAATTAGGATTAGTTGTAATTTAAGTGCAACCGTGGCCATTTCCCATGATGCCCACCACACCCTGAGGGTCATAGGTCATCAGCTATGTGATTCCTGCAGACTTCTAAAACCTTGGTGTGGAAATCAAAGCAAAATAAACTTTTTGAGTATCCAAACAGCTGTCTGGTGTTTTCTATTGAAATCATTTATTTTATTTTTGTACATTTGGACCAAAGAGTTCTGCTGGTTTGTCTGCTTCTTGTGCATTTGTCTCGTCCAGAATAGGGAATAAAGTTCTGGTTCAGGATCAGCAGAGGTCCAGCAGAACCTCTGGAGCTGCTAATTGCTGAGTTCGTCGCTCTCTGAGAGGCTAACGGCTCTGATGATGGACTCAATGGCGGCTTCAGTTCCCAGAATCCTCAGCAGGCTCTGAAAAGCCCCAGCAGCGCCGCCCCCTGCTGGGTGACTGGGGAACAGCTGCAGAGCTGCACACAAACAAACAACAATCAGCATCTAGAAACTGTTCCTATCCTGTTGCTTTTAGAAACGCACCAATAAAAGAGACTTTGAATGTATAAAACTAAAAACTCCTTCCATTTTTTAGTCCATAAAGGATATTTCTTAGCTAAATAAAAATCAGAGTACAAGTTCAAATGTTTTGATGCATTTAAAACTTCCTCTGTCAAAACTACGGTTAATTTTTTAAACGTTAAATAATTACTCGTTAAATACAAAACACACCTCAGAGAAATAATAATAATAATGTCAAAGTGCCACAAAATGACAATAAAAGCATAAAATACAATAAATAATGTTTTAAAGAAAGCCAATGACAGGATCCATGGTTCTAAGGTGTCGCAAAAATAACTTTCCCTCCTTCCACACTGACTGCAAATATAATCAAGAACTAGGAATGTCAGTAGGAAGCGGCTTCATCAGCAAGATTATTCATGACGTTGACCTCATTTCTGCAAAATGTATCTGTAAGTCACAGATTAATTTCACGTTAAGAAGAACTAATCTCTGATTATTTATTTTGAGCCTTTAATTTAAAGTTGAAACTGGACAGAAACAAAACGAACCACGATGTTAGCAGCTAGAGGAGCCTGCAGTCAAAACTCAGGGCTGACGATGACATCTGCACTTCAGGTAGACATCCTATCACCTGTGGTTCTCACCTTTCTCTGGGATCTTTGACAGCAGCTGGATCTTGGGAGTGACAGCGCCCCCTGTGGAAACATCCACGCACCAGTAAATGAAGAAGCAGCAGCTGCAAACAGAAACGGAGATGAGTTCAGAGGCGGACCGGCTCTGGGTCTGGAGGTTTTCTGCCAGGATGAGAGGATTTCTACCCTGGAAGCTCGGGATGATTCAAGGTCATGACCTCTGAGCCGCAGCCTTCAGGAAGAGACACGATGGAGGGAAACTTCTCCTACAGAAGAAAGAACAGGTTGGAACCAAAGTTATTATAGCCAGCTGAAAGTAAGTAACGAAAAGTGAAACTGAGAAAACATTTTTGTTAACTGAAATAAATACAAACAGTCATTAATGGGAAAAAACTATCGCTAACTATACCAGTGTTGTTATGGCTACTGATTTTAATCTTACAGGAGTGCAAAACCAAAAAAGAAAATATTTAGAAACCACACTATTTAAATATTTTGAATTTAACATCAGCTGAAAACCACTAAATTTATTATGTTTTTTTTTTTTTTTTTTTACAATATATTTATTGAGTTTATGCATATATGAAACATAGCAAACAATCATTGAACAATGATGCTCTGGTTTTGTTGTTCCAGCAGCTGCCTGTAGAGGGCGCCTGTATCCAGATGTCTGGAGGACCAATCAGGACTAAGAGGCTCCCCGGAGCCTCCGGGGATTCCATCAAACTGACGGTTTAATCGGCAGCAGCTTTAAATCATAGACATCTGAATATTCAGTCGATGCGCTGAAGCAGCCTGAAGGGGGCGCCGTACACCACTGAAATGAGTCCGTACCGTCACCTCTGTTATCATCAAAGTAACCAAAAAATTGTTGAAAAGTAGCACTACTTCAACAACATATATTAACTGAAGTAAAAGTAAAAAGTAGCCGTCCAAGAATTTACTCAAGTAGGAGTAGAAAAGTATTTGGTGTAAAGTCTGCAAAAGTACTGGTTATTTAATATTTAAAAATGACACGATTAGATGGACCAAAATGTAAAGCTAAATGGAAATTTTGTCATTTTAAGGACAAATATGACAATGATTCAAAGAAGTGACAATAAAAAAATAAATCAGGCAATAAAATTTTTTTACAAATCAATTTCTTTCAATAAAAAACAA
>NW_015114370.1:0-49640 GCF_001443285.1 Poecilia latipinna | reverse complement strand
ATTTTTGGTTAAAACCTGTTTGTTTTTCATCCAGCAATTTTACTCAAGTAAGAGTAGCAATACTTAGTAATGTTAAAGTAGTAGTAAAAATACTTCTAAAAGTACTTTAAAAAAAAAGAAACTACCCAAGTAAATGTAATTAGTTACTACTGAACTCTCGTTATCATCTGATTCTGATCATTTCATTCTGGAGGATTTCTGGGATTCTTCAAACTTGAAGGAAAACGCTTTTTAATTTACTTAATAACGTCTCTATGGACACCCAGACGTGAGTCCAAACACAAGAAGGTGAGTTCAATTAAAATAATTCCTTCCGTCGCCTTTGCAGATGTTTTCTCTGCTGAATTTAGTCAGTTTCCCGGATCTGCAGGACTCTGACCCCAACATGACCTCTCCTGCTGTTCACCGCCTGCTCTGCTCAGATTGCTGCAGCAGGTTGGCAGCGTCCTCTCCCAGGCAGGAAGACACATGTTGGACCCTCTTTCTCCCTCCTCCTTTGCCTCCTCTTCCTCACAGCTCCGCTCAACGTCTCGTGTCTGAAACAGACACACACTCTCAGGGTGTCATCGCACGGCGACACACACCTCTCAGAGCGCCGAGGACGACTGGAGGAGGACAGAAGTTCGGCTTCAACCTGACGGTAACGTTGACTCCGTGTCTGTCTGTCCTTGGCTCCTCCCCCTGTCCCTCCGTCCCCGTCGTCTGTCTCTCTGCTGTCTGAGTCATGGCAGAGCATCCTGACATGTTTGGGAATTACAGGAGATTTATTTTCAGTTGTTAATGGCTTGTAATTAGCAGCTTTTACTGCATTTGTTTACATTCCAGCAGCCTGACACCAAAGCTCCACAGGAGCCTCAAATTAAAACGCTTTAATATCTTCACGGATCTGAGAAAACAAACCGAGCTGGGACCAGAAACAAAACACTGATTTAAAACAAATGTGAGGCAGGAATCTGCTCCCCATCCATTCAAGCTCAGGAGGCTTTTTATGTCAAAACTTTACATTTCCTGTGAAACTAATCTGACTTCTGGACTGAAAGTGAATGAAAAAGCAGCAAAAGTTCACAGGAAAGCCTTCAGAAAGTGTGGAGGACTGTTGAGTCAAGACCTCTTAGCCAGACCAGAGAGGATGAACTGTTGTTTTCAGCAGGAAGAGGTGAGGGCGGGGCTATGAGAGCAATACTGACTGTAATTAGTTCAGGATGTAATAACTACATGTTTTGGTCTGAAACCTGAAAACAAAATCATGAGCAAAACGTGAGCAGAGTTGCTGCTTCCAGCTGAGAGATTAGAGACTTTTTGTTATGGGGAAAAAAATGTTGAAACAATAATGAATTTATTTTTTTTGTTTAAAATGAATGTTATTCATTTTGTGTTTATTTCTTTCAAAACGCTTGCTCTGTTTAGCCAAGTTTAATAAAGAATAAAAGCTGATTTGGGTGCATCAAAGACACTTTTTCAGTAGATAAACTTGGTTCTGCCTTTTGTTATAAAAATCATACCTGTATTAGTTTTAGCATGATTACAAATAAAAAGTCCCAATCTGCAACAACCAAGAAATTTGCATTATTTTCAATTGCAGTTGGAGGCCGCACAAAATCAATACCAATGGCCACAAATAGCCCCTGGGTCGCACTTTGGACACCCCTGTTATAAACCCTGTTGATATAAATCCTGTTTATAGTGGTTTATAGAGGAGGAACAGTTCAATCAGCAAAATCTAATCAAAAATGGCTGACTACAGAACTGACTAAAAAAAATGAAATCACTTGAAAACAGTCAATATGACTGGTCATGATTTTTTTTATACATCTTCTCATACATTTGAGAATAAAAAGGTTTAAATCCTTTTGGAGTATTGAGATAATCCAGATGTACTTGAATGTAACATAGAAGTTCATTGAGATTCATCTGCTGTGGGGTGTTTGGGACCGGTTTACCGCTCCAGGTAGCTGGATTTGGACGTCAGCTGACAGACCCAGAGGTGTTTACGTCTGGATTGATGAGTTTCAGGTCAGTGGTTCAGCTCATAGCAGCTGTTGACATAAAGTTCTGGTTCGGTCCACCTTTCTCTCTCCTCAGCAGCTGCATTTGGAACCTTCATGTTCTCAAACAGCACTAATTGTCTGGGAGACCCGGTTCCGATCGGGGAGTAAAGCTGCAACATTTGCTACAATGTCAGCTGCTGAGGTTCACTTTCACACTGAACTGTTACACAACCCAAACTAATTGAAAAATCTGTTCCCCTCCTCGCCTATGGGGGCGCTACACCAAGAATCACTGAAGAAAACAACACAAAAACCTCAGAAGACCAGTGCAACTTCCTTTTCCACAAAATGTCAGCATCAGATTTTAGCGGTTACAGGATTTCTCTTTTGTCTAACGCTAAAGTTGCATTTGTTTTGGTTGTATTTACCCACAATGCCTTGCATTGTAGTTCACTTCCTGCTTTTGGAATGATGTCAACCAAAATGAGCCTGAGGTTTTTAGGCAAACCAGAGTTTGTTTTTGAGTTCGATTACAAATTCTGACTTTCCCAAACGAACTAGAGTTCGTTTAAAGCTGACTAAACATGGCTGGAGTGAACGGACCCTAAAATCTGTCGAATTCTGAAAGAGTTTAGGTAGAAAACAGGACGGCATTTGATCCAGGACTGACATAGATATTTTTGATGCGAATAAATTACACCTCCACTGTTCAGTGTTTTTTTTAACCTAAATTGTGATTTTAAGAATTTCTGGGAAGCCCAGTTTTGGATCCGGATAGATTCTACTTATTCCTCCAGAATCTTGTTTGCCATCTTATTTTTCCTCTGGTTTAGTTTTTCTACCAGAGACCAAAATGTCGTCAGATGAACTCATTAAGAATCAGCTGAAGCAGATTAAATGCCCACTGGTCCAAATTAAATCCTGCTGGAAAGACTCTCAGTTCACATCGTGAGATGTTTGTTGGAGCCCTGAGGCTCTGATGGACCGCTGAACCAGAACTGGGTCTAAAAGGTCTTTTTCAGTTCCTGGGGCTAAATGTGGACTCAGATCAGAACCAGAACCCTTAAAATCCCCAGTTTAAGTTGATAAGTGATACAAAAATATTTAGAGTAATTAATAAAATGTGCTGCTTTAACTACCTAGTCTGGTTCTATTTAGACTAATTTCTGTTTCATTTCCACCCAGCTGATTCTTCTGCCTGTAACTCTGATTTACCAATCTGTTGTCCACAGTTCTGCTTGGTTCTGCCTTAATGCTGTTCTGTTTTGACCAGAACACGTTGAAATATTTCACCTCTCACAGAGACATTTCCTGGTGAAATAAAGGTCGTGGTAATCAGGAAGTGTTTTTCTGTTGGACTGCACGTGAACAGATGCTGAAGTTCTTCTGGGTCCATCTGAGCAGAAACTCTGGGAGAACCAAACTGGAGCAGAAACGTTTCTCCATCTGAGCCTGTTCATCCAGGAAGTGAGCTGCTGAATATTTTCCATCCCCTCCTGTTTTCTCCCCTGTGTTGCACTGATTTTCTCTCTTTGTCTCCTATTTATTCCTGGATTCCTATTGGTCAGGGCAGAGGGGGGAGGCGGTCTGTGTTCAAGCTGCTGCTGGGGGCGGGTCGGGGTCCGCAGCAAAGCTTCCAGGAAGCTTCATGCAAGCTGCAGAATACCTGCATGAAGCAATAAGGAGTAAGCAGCCAGAGACAGAGCTGACTGTAACCAGGAAGACCATTTGATCTAACTTTAAAAACATCCAGATCTGCTGCTGAACTTTCTGGTCGTCATGGGAAAAATACAACAATCCACTCCTTCAAATTAACTTGGAAGTTTGTAAAGTTGATTTCTGCTTATTAATCACACTGACTCGCATAAAGGAGCAGAATAATATCTGTAGGGCCATTTACACATAACATTAAAGGGGCAGTATTATATGTTTTACAGGCACATAGTTTCATTTTATAGTACAGTCAAGTGACTATGTTACCTTCAGTTGTTGTAAAAATGCTAAATATATTATATATGACTTAAAAGAAAATTTACTTCTTGATTTAATGGCTTGAAATTGGGCCTCTGTCTCTTTAAACACTCCTGCCCTTTCTGAAACTCCGCCTTCAGGAAGTCATCAGAACATGGCTCCACTTTTAACCCTTTAACAGCATTTTTACCAGAATTGCATTAAGTAGGAGCTCATAATGAGGTGTTTGCTAATTGCTGCTGGCTAGTCTGAAGGAGCTGAACGTAGGGAGGAGCTTTGTCTGGAAGGTGGAACTAGTTCTACCCAAGATATTTGGCACAGCTGAATGGTTGTCATGGAGATTTCTCAAACATGCACGAAAGAATCAAAACAACAGTCCATGTATGTTTTTGATGAGAGAAAAACATTATAACATGATGTAAAGCTAAAACAAGTTTACATGATAACACTGCTCCTGTAAACAGCACCAGACTGCATGGAGATAATCAGCTGCTGGGCCTCATTGGTAATTACACCCTGCAGATGAGCGATAATCACAAAGCACCGGTTCCATTAATCCATCTGCTTTATGTTACTTTTTCAAACAGCAGCTATTAAACTCAGCTGAACATGGCGGACAGCTTCCAGCAGAGACAGGTCTGCCTCCCTGGTTTGGTGTTGTTGCTAAGTAACGTGATGGCGAATGGACATCATCCAGAACTTCAGAAATGTGACCTTTAAATGGTTCTGTTACAGGACGACTATAGCTGACCCGTGTCCTGCAACTTTTAGATGTGCCACTCCTGCACCACACCTGAACAGAATAATTAGTCGTTAGCAAGACTCTGGAGAACTTATCTACACAAGGAGGAGGTAATTAAGCCATTTGATTCCAGTGTTTTGTAGCTGTGGCACATCTAAAAACTGCAGGACAGCAGTCCTTGAGGACTATCGTTTGACACCCCTGGACCCTATAGGGTTAGATCCCTGCCAAAAACCCAGAAGAGCGCATTAACCAATCACAGCAGAGCATTTAAGTCCCGCCCTCCAGGCATGAAGCTGCAGCTCCTTCAGTGACAGACAGCTGCACAAAGGAGTGTTACCACAGATCCTTTTCAATTTAGTTCAGTAACACATTATGATAACATAACATGGTCATAATATAATGTAAATATCACAGAAGAATAATCCTGCTGTGATGTCAGTGATGTGTGACCTCATTTTAAAGAGGCAGTATTGTATAAAACCGACTGAGCTTTACATCATGTTATAATGCTATTCCTCCCACTCGGCTCCTTCAGACTAGCCAGCAGTATTTAGGGGATACCTGGTGGAGCTGAGCTTTTCATATGAGCTACTTCTCAGTTCAACGCTGGTTAAAACATTGTTAAAGGGTTAACAGAGGAGCCATGTTGTAATGACTTCCTGAAGGCGGAGTTTCAGAAAGAGCAGTTTTTAGAGCTGTTTTTAAAGAGACAGAGACCCAATTTAAAGAATCTAATTTTCTTTTAAGTCATATTTGATATACGTAGCAGGTAACATAGTTACTTGATTACGCTATGAAGTGGCACTGTGTGCCTGGAAAACACATAATGCTGCCACTTTAAAGGTGCAGGATGTGGGATGTACTGACCTCTGGTGGTAGCAGCGTCAAACTGCTGACTGCTTCGCATTCTGGATGTGGATGACAAATGAGAAGAGAAAGCGTTCGCCGTTTTCCATCAGAAGGTGGAACGCTGCAGCTTCTCAGAACATCTGGACTCAAACCAAAAGCCCGGATGATTCAGACACAAAGAGCTGCTTCCTCCTAAAGCAACCAGACCAACTAGCACCTGAGCAGATCTGCCTGCTCTAATAATGACAGACTGCAGCCTCAGACCCGTTATTAGAGCCTTGGGGAGCCGGACCCGGCCATTAGGCAGCGCATTGCGGCTATATGAGGAGCAGCGGCGGCGGCGGCTCTGCGAAGCTGCATCTGACACGCTGCTGCAGGTCAACGCTCCGGTTCGTCTGACCCCACTGATCTGTGGCGCTTTGCAGGGATGAGGCAGTGGCTGGTGTGGGCCGCTCTGTGGCTGCTGGTGGTTCTGATCCTGCCTGACGCCCAGGCCGAGTCAAGACATCGGAACCAGGATGGGGTGAGACGACGAGGGAAGCGGTGGAGGGACGGACAGGGTGAGACATGTCACTAATGTTTCTCTGCAGGGGACCAGAAGCCTCCAAAGTATGGGACAGCTCCACCCAGTTAATGACATAATATGGAAATTATGACATTATCAAACAATGTTCCTTATTTATCCAACAATGTTTAATCTTGTTTCTGTTAAAAATAGGGATTTAATTGGCACAAAGTTTTTATTTTTTTCCCTCATGTTTTCAGCTAATGAAACAGAATGATGTTTTTAATGCAAGATTGCAACTTCAGTAGAATTAAAAACAAATACAATGCCAACCAGTTTACAGTTTTCACTCAAAAGCATGTTGCATATTTTTCATTAAGCTTTAGATAAATCATTCTTGCCTCCATGTCCAATTGTAAACTCCTGATGGCATAAACTGCAAAAAGCTTTCATCACTGACACTGATTATTTTGTTCCTATTTCTTTACACAGTTGAAGTATTTCCTTTGATTTGTAGATTTCTCCATATAAGCCTATAAAATATTTTTTTTCGAATTCACAGTGACCTGCAGACAAAGCCCTGTCACAATCCATACCATCAGCTAATTTGTACGTGCTAGAAATCCTTCCAAGGAGAGTATTTTTGTTCTTTTTTTTTCTTTTGTAATTGTAAAAATAATATGTGATTTAAAGCGAACAGCAAGAAATAAAGATAAAAACAGTTTAAGCGCATTATTTTAAAACATAAAGGTATTTTATTTGTCCGTGATGAGTCCACCAGAGGGTGCACTGACAGTAGCTCCTAGCTAACTGTACGGTGAGTTCAATACACAACTTTCTGATTAAAATCTTTTAACTAAATTATGGCAATTATTCACAAGGGGAATTATAGCATTGTTTAGGAAAACATGTAATCTTATAACAGGTTGTATTTTAATTTCTTCACCGCAAGCGCAAATGAGTCAGATGTGCAGATTGTGCTTTCTGAACAAATAAGCCCAGCTGTGCCGCGCTTTCTACATTGACATAGCTGTTTTTTTAATCTAAGTTAAGTTCAGTGAGGAGAGGAGTGCCATCTAGTGTTTATAAGGACAAATTGCAGGCTGCTGTCAAACTTCGGTTTGCCTTAATTTGCAGGACGGTTGGCAACCCTTCCACAGGTTTTGGCGTTTCTCTGAGCTAATGCAGGCTGAGGCTATCTGCGCTTTGGTGTGCAGGTTTCATCTGGACCAGTGAGGGGCGCTCTAAACCTCTGAAGATCCGGCTGGTTCCAGGCCCGAAAGGCCCACACACACCAGCAGGAACCCTGACGTTCTACAGGAACATCCCGGAGCTGCAGTCCAGCTACAGCGTCATCCCAGGTCGGTAAGAGAACAGCAGCCAGCTGATTGGACCGAACCAGGAAGGTTTGATCTGGTTCGGTCCAAATCTGGTTAAAAACAGCTGGAATCTGAAGATATTTTAAATATCCAAAATAAGTAAACAAAACAACAAATAAAATTAATTACGAAGTCTCTTTAGTTTGAAAGTCTGAAAAATAGATTCATAAACACAAAAACATGTAATTTCAATATGTTTCAGTAAGTTTTATGCTAACTGGCACAATGTAGTTCCAGTTAGTTCCAGTTTTCCCCCATTAATTACTGATTTTATTTATTTCAGTTGACAAAAATGTCTTCTCCATTTCAGTTTTTGTTAGTTTTAGTTAACTATAACTCTGGTGTGTTTCCTGTTTCTTCCATTTAAATTAAGCTATAAATTAATGTTGCCTTTTCCCATAAAATACATTTAACAGAACAGTTGGATTACTATGAAACCACCAGGAATGGGTGTGTAAATTTTACAGTCAGAGCTTTTTTCCGGCTGTTAAGCTGACTTGAAGGAATCGGAGAGAAACAGCAGGGCTCAGAGGAAAAGCTTCCTCTTATTCTCGTTCACTCATGTAATGACGAATCATCACATCCAAACATGACTAGAGGAGGGAAAACTTAGGTGTCCCATAGAGAGGACGGGAATCCTGCAGATCAGCAGCAGTTAAGAGGGACGGCGGCAGATATCTTAGCAAGGAGTTAGGCTCATTTCTTTCTGTGATCGATGGTTGATGCTTTAAAAGAGCAAAAGAGGGGAAACTGGAGCTTTATTAGGCCCTCATGAATTAAACTGGGTTTTAAAAAACCCCTCAAAAAGCGGAGGAGGTTTTCTCATGAACCCAGAGAGAAACTAGACTAAAACTGAAGAAACTTCTGATTTGTTCTGGAGTAAATCAAAAGTTTAATACTTCAGTTTATCAAAATTAAGAAAGCACTGCTTTTAATGAACGCAAAAAGATTTCTGCATGGTGCAGTGGACTTTAAACAATCAACTCTTCCAAAACCAAAAACCTGATATTGCATGAAACAAACTGAAATCAGTTTTTAGTTGATTCTTGGAGGATAAATCAGAGTTTTCCTGAATTTATAAAAGGTTAAAGGGTATTCAGACGCTAAATGGAGTTCAGCAGGCTTCAATCCTGGAGTCTCTTCATTAAAACAGCAATTGTACTCTAAAGAGTCACGTTTTAACCCCCAGAACCACTAAGCTCAACCTTTTCTAACAAGGCAGCGAGTTTTTGGACAGCAAGGAGTCGACAGAGATTTAAACTCTGCCAGACAAGCGGACCAAATCATACAAATCTTTCAGATTAGAGAGAGAAAAGAGTACTTGTCTTGTACATCTCTGCCACTAAGGCAGCAGTAAAGAGCCTGAAAGATGGAGGCTGTCAGGCTCTTTCCTTTCATCAGGAAAGGAAAGGAAAGGAAAGGAAAGGAAAGGAAAGGAAAGCTCTACAGAATGAAGCTGCAGTGGAGATGACAGGGGGTCAGTTGGCCGAGGTAATAAAGAAACTACCTGTGCTCCTGCAGACCCAGCAGAGTGCAACTCTTCCAAAGCCAATAAATAAATATTAGAATAAAACAAACAACAAACTGGTTTTAGTTGATTCTATGAGGATAATCAAGACTTTTACCTACTTTATAAAGTGTTAAAGGCTATTCAGAGTCTAAACGGAGTTCTGCAGGGTTCAATCCTTGAGCCTTTTCATTTCAGCAGGAATTGGACTCTAAAGAATCCCTGTTTAACCCCCAGAACCATTGAACTCAAACTTTTCTGGGTTGAAATACATAAATAAGGCAGAGAGTTTGGGACAGTAAGGATTCAACACAGTGAGAGATTTAAACTCTGCCAGACTTTAACTGATGGAAAAGCCAGAGAGTATAATTTGAGTTTCCCTCTGAACAGAGGCATTATGCTGAGAAGCAGAGGATTGCCTTGCTATACATCCCTGCCATTAAGGTAGCAGAAAAGAGTCTGAGAGGCGGAGAAATGATATTTCAGAGAGAAAAGAAAAGCTCTAAAGTATGAGTGCTTCAGCAGAGATGACAGGGGGACAGTCGCCCGAGACAATAGAGAAACTAGCTGAGCCTCTAACTACCTGTGCTCCTGCAGACCCAACAGAGAGCATGCCATTAGGAAGGACAGATGACAGACGGGAAGCAGTTCAAACAGAGCCAGAGAGCCCTTCCTGCTGGATCACGGTGTTTTAAAGTCTTTCCCTCTGACTCATGGCCCGTCGCAGCCTCGTCATGTCGCTGGCCTGGAGCTCTACGACTTGGGTTACCTCAGTGAGGGGGGGGTGGCAAACAGGACAAATCACTGCTTTGTCTGCTGCTTATGCACAAGTACAGGCCAGACGACCAACCAGACGCACAATTATTGGAGCAGGACAACAACCTGCTAGGTTCAGATCCCGAACTGGGGCTTTTAGTGGCCGTCTTCCTGTGCAGCTGCTCATGAATAAAGGCCACGACTGCATCAAATACGCAAGAAAACATTGAAAAAAATAATGCAAACCAGAGTTGGAGCATCATACGAATTCACAAAAGAGGTGCAAAGAAAAATCTGCAACTCAAATGAGACTGGGAACTGCGTCTGATGCAGCCTGAAGCATTAAAATGATGCGTTCTCCATGTGTTTGGATGAAAATCAGCTTTCATCTAATTATTTATGGAAATTATCCCGACCCAGTCTGGTAGTGTGAAAATATTAGTGTTTAAACACAAAAAGAGAAAGTTTTTGGTCAATTTCCTCCCTCGCAGAAGGTAGATTTCTAGATTAATTTCACATATGTACAAGAAAAAAACGTGGATATCCTCTGATGCAGAAAAAGTTGTACATGTGGAAAACAAAAGAATAAATAAAGGCCATAATTTTCATGGTTAAAGTTATGATATTAAGACTCATTTATTCTATAACAAAGAAACTCAGAAATGATCTGATGTAAAAATCTGACAAAAAGCCAATAGTCATCTAAGACTGATGTGGATATTTTGGATATTTTCCAACATTTCCCGGGTCCAGACTCACCATGAACGCTTCAAATGGGATCCGAAACTGAAATGGTGAGGAAGAAGCTGCGTCTGAACCCGGGAGATCGAACTCCTCCACCTTGGAGGACTTCTGGGAATTTAACCAAATGTCTAACTTTAAAACTGCTGAGAGAGTTCTGACTCTCAGAAAATTAAGGAAATTGGTGCTGATAAATGGCTGCTCCTCTGAACAGTGAGCAGTGATTACCGGTGGCTCTGCAGGGCGGCCAGATGTTGAACTGACTCTGATATGTGTGTGTGTGTCTGTGTGTTGCTGCAGGTAAGCAGACCCAGTGTGTGTACCGCGGGCTGACCATGTTGGACCTGGCCGTCTGGTCTCCGTCGCCCTGTGTGACGTGTCTGTGCAGCGAAGGACGGGTGGTGTGTGACGAGATGATCTGTCCCACAATGCACTGCCCGTCCCCCGCCACGCCCGCAGGCCGCTGCTGCCCCGTCTGCATGGAGCCAGGTAGAAACACAACATGTGAGACGCCATGGCGCAGCATCCGGAGACGTAGAGATGACTCTACGAAGTTATTAAATCTCCAGTCTTCATCTCTGAGGCCTCGGCATGCTGCTTCCTGTTTCCATCATGGCTGAAAAATGTGCGCAACACATTTTGGATCCACTAGCACACATGTTGTGAACTGTTTTAGCATACGTACATGTTGGTGCTTTTAGTGTCAGAGAGGCTGAACTAAAAAAGAATACAGCTTTATTCCCTTTGTGAGTGGGCGTAAATGTTTACGTTTCTGATTAAGAAGTCTGGGAAAACGATCCATCACTAGATCCTGGGTTTCATCCACGTTTTCCTTCCAAGCTGCATGACTTTGCTGTAAAACCTGCAGAAAGGTTCAGTTTATTAGTTTCTTGGGCTTTTAGATCGTTTATCTTTCAATGAGTGAAAAATTACTTTTATCTGCCTGGTTTCTCCTTAAAAAGGCAGAAAAACAAACAAATTGAAGCCAAAATAAGAATTAGGCCTTAAAAAAATGAGAACCTGAACGTTGTGTTCTTAACGGTACAGTTTGGGTTTTGGTGATGGAAAACTTTACGATTAGAAAAGCTGCCAGCAGGAGCAAAGACAACTTCTTCTTCTGAACTAAAATATCAACAACAGGAACGAAGCCAGATCTGGATCTGGTGATAGTAAAGTAATATCTTTGGTGAAGGTGGCCACTGTTTGTGTGGCAGTTGTTGCTTCCAGACCAGAAGTGGAAGTTCAGCGTTTTCGTGACTGAACTAGCTTCATGAATAAAAGACATTCAGCCCAGAAGCTGCACAGAGAAACAGACCGATGACAAAACTTTAGGTACAAAAACAGATAAAATGATAAAAAACAATGTTGAAGTTGTCAAAGTAACCTAAAATTTTTTTTGACAAAAACTGTATTCATCAAGTGCTGTTAAATTGTTTTCCTTTAGAAATTTGAAGAGAAGAAAAAATAAAATAATGAAATGATGGAATCAAATCTTTTCATTTTCCAACCTGGAAAATGCTCCAAAAAATTCCAGAGATTTTATTGTTTTTCCATGAATTTTTTCCCTGTGGAAAGACACTGATTTCAGCCTCAGGGACACACATGGACGTCCAGCCTCTGGGACGTCCAGCGTGAGGGACACACTTGGATGTCCAGCCTCAGGGACACACCCAAATGTCCAGCCTTAGGGACAGACCTCAGCGTCCAGTCTCTTGGACATTCAGCCTCTCTGACATCCAGCTTCTTGGACGTCCAGCCTCAGGGACAGATATGAACGTCCAGCCTCAGGGACGTCCAGCCTCAGGGACAGACCCGTTGGTGGTAGGTTTGGGTCGGACCGGTCTACAGCAGCTCTTTGCTCTGTAGCTTCAGCAGCTGGTCTGGGATCTGCCTGCAGCACTAACACAACCCGTCTGTGTCCAACCGTCCCCCGTCTGTCTGTCCTCTACCATCTCCTGTAGTTTCCTTTACATCCCTCCTCTTCCTCTCCATCTCTTTCACTTTCCTTTCCCGCTCCCTGATTGGCTGCCCCGCGGCGCCCGCCTCCCCCACAGACTCCGGGCTCAGCCCAGAACTTTCTGGTGACTCTCCAGTTCCCAGCCACCCCAAGGACCACATCGTCCCTCTGACCCAGGAGGACATCCAGAGAATCGTGTGGCGGGAGGAAGAGGAGCATCGCGAGGAGGAGCGTCTGAGGAGGAAGGACGAGGCGAGAAAGAAGAGGAGGAGGGAGAGGAAGGAGCGGGAGGAGAGGCAGAGGAAGATGTTTGAGGAGAAAAGGAGGGAGGAAGAGGAGGCGCTGAGGCTGCAGATGGAAAAGGAGGAAGAGGAGTGGAGGACGAAGACAGAGGAGGCAGACAAGGGGCAGCAGGAGGAAGAGAGCAGGATGACGGAGGAAAGAAGCAGGAAGGAGGAAATGGAGCAACAGAAAGAGGTGAAGGAGGAGGTGTGGCTGAGAGGAGACGTCTTCCAGATGCCATCAAAAGAAGAACTCCTCCCACCTCCAGTCCCAACGCATCCCACTGAGACAGATGAGCTGAAGGAGGTGGCACCAAGAGAGGAAGAGGAGGAAGAGGAGGAAGAGGAGGAGACAACAGTTGTCCTCCCTGCCGGCTGCGACATCTCTGATGTCTCCATGACCTGCGAGAACGTCCAGCTGATCCACTTCCCTCCACTGAACATCCCGGAGCTCAAGTCTCTGAGCCTGGAGGGTGAGTTCAGGGGACAAAGAGGGGACAGATAGAGGGACAACCAGGTGGGACCAATGGGGTGGGACAACCAGGGGAGGGACATGGGGTCAACCAGGGGGACAGAGTGACAGCCAGGGGAGGCTGGTGTAGGAGGTGGGGCAACCAGGGTAAGATCTGCCTGGCATCTGATGGTCAGGGCAAAATAGCTTATGGGAGCAGGAAATATCACAGTTAGCTACCAAATGCATTATACTCAGAAGAACCAGACCATAAACACCTTCATGGTATTCGTTGGACTGAAACTGTTCTAACCTGCAGGGAACAACATCAGCAGCATCCCAGCAGGAGCCTTCAACGGTATTCCCAACCTGGAATGGATCAACCTGAAGAAGAACAAGCTGACGTCTGCTGGGATTGATCCCAAAGCCTTCATGGTAAGACATGTTGGTCCAGACCACTGGAGACCCAAAGACCACTGGAGACCCAAAGACCACTGCAGACCCAAAGACCCCTGGAGACCATCAGAACACTGCAGACCTAAAGACCACTGGAGACCCCCCAGACCACTGCAGACCCAAAGACCCCTGGAGACCATCAGAACACTGCAGACCTAAAGACCACTGGAGACCCCCCAGACCACTGCAGACCTAAAGACCACTGCATTCCCAAAGACCACTGCAGACCCAAAGACCACTGGAGAACCTAAAACTGCATGAGACACCCAGACCATTGCACAAACCTAGACCACTCCAGACCACTGCAGATCCCCAGCAGACTGCAGTTCTTCCTCTATGATCAGGAAGTAATGACTAAATATCTCCATGATGACCGACTCTTTAACTCCCGTAATAACTACATATTCTTTGGGTTTCACAATAACAAAATATCTCCATGACAACAGATTATTTTTGTTTCAGGGCCTGAAGATGTTGAGGCGTCTTTACTTGGACGAGAATCTTCTCGACGTAGTGCCATCTGACCTCCCATCCACACTGCAGGAACTGAAGATCAATGAGAACAAACTGAGAGGAATAGATGAAAACAGCTTCCAAGGTACGGAGATGCCATCCTGAACCAGCAACCAGTCTGAAAATGACATACTGTAAGCAGTTGGACTGGCCAGGATTTGATTCACTCACTAAAGTACAGGGCTCCCCTTTTCAATTGTCTGGTTCACTCTATAAGAGAGTCAGTGTTGACAAGAAACAGGAACCAGATCAGTAAAATACAGCCTAAAGAAGCCACCTGGTTCTATTACAAGAAGTCAAAACCAAGTAATCTCATTGGCATTGGTCACACTCTAACAGAGTAAAGGTACTATAAACATTAAGTCCTCAGTGCCATTTGCCAAGTGAGGACATTATCCACTCGTAGTTAATCAGTCCCATTCAATGTGATTTTTAGACAATGGTACTAGATAATGGTACTCTTTTATACTATCTACCTGGTCGGGGTTCTACGAGAGCTAAGTTGAGTTGTTGTTGACTCAACTTAGATCTGGGCTAGACAGGAAAGCTACTGGTTGAGTGATGAGAGTGTCTCTGTTACAAGAATCAAAGGCACCATTTTTAAAACCTCCAACCTCACAAATATTTCGGTGTGTTGAACCTGATTAGTCTGAAACACTTTTGTATCATGTTTCAGATCTGAGCAGCCTGGTGATCCTGGAGCTGGAGGGGAATCTGCTGAGTGAAGGGAACGTCAACCCGAGGGCCTTTGCACCTCTGATCCAGCTCTCCTACCTAAGACTGGGAAGAAACCATTTCAGGACGGTTCCCCAGGGTCTTCCCAAGTCACTGCTGGTAAAAAGGATAAAATCCTTTCCATCATGACTAGAACCTGAAACTCTGTGGGGTGAACTGAAATCCAGTCTTGACTGGATTCAGCTATGACCTGAGATCAGTACATGTTTGATCTATCTTAATCTTATCGGTGATATAGACAGTGCAATGAGTCAGACTTGATTAAAAATCTTCATCGATTCGGGCTGCAGAAGGTCTAGTTTATTTCTAGACGTTCTGGGTGGAGTCTCTGATCAGTTTGAAGGAGTTCAAATATCTCTGTAATAGCATCATGAAACAGGACATAGAAAGACTGATCAAGAGTTCATCAGCATCTGCCTCAAGACTCCCACACCCTCAGCTGTGGAGGATCTTCTCACACTTAGATGAGGCCAGGAGGCATCCTAATCAGATGCTCAGAACTTGAGAAAGACTCCATGCAAACATATGCTGGACACGCTGTGTCAAGGCAGCAACTACGTGTTCCACAGCAAACTGCTGGACGTTAAACAGAGCTTATATTGAAGTATTTTGTATGCAAACTGAGCTCATAAGGTAGAGAGTTGGCACAACTAGTTGTAAAGCTGTGCAGCATTATTGCCATTCTCTGTGTCGCACTGACAGGTGTGCAGTGGCTGCCATGATGGAGAAGAAATGGCTAGGCACCCATTTAGCTCATCAACTTGATAGTATCCATTTTGATGTTGGAAAATGAAGGAATATGTCAAGAAAAATGTAAGCAATCTGTTTGGCTCAACTATGAAATCTCCACTGTCTGCAGACAGAGCGTGGCTTGCACAATACGCGGAGTCTTAAACTCCGCGTATTACACAGGAGGAGGTGATGCTTCTCCACAAATAGAGGAATCAGTTGATGACGTTTAAGGATCTGATTAGGATGCCTCCTGGTCTCATCTAGTGGAAGAGGACTCAGGAACACATCCAGAACTCAGGGAAGAAGATTATATCTCCTTTAGGTGGCTAGTGGGACTAAATGTTTTCTAATTTGGCAAATGTGAGTTTATGGTCTATTTAATGCACCTTAAGAGTGCTTTCCATCCATCCTTCAGGAAACTTTGCCTGTCCAGGAACCACCAGTATATGTTTCTAGTCAATGCTGGAGACTCATGAAGACACATTCACCAAGTTAAGTTGGTTATTTAACTAAACTTTGTTAGTTTTTAAATAGTTTTACTGGTTTTACTTTTAAACAAAAGTAAAACCAGACAGGTTCCAGTAATCTTGTGGGTTTGTGAAATAGTCCACAACATCCACAACCGGTTGTTTTGGAACTATAAAGCTTCTTATGCGGTTCACAAATTTCAGATCTCTGTTGACAAGTTTATTATAAAGTAAAAACAAACTTTTACAAAAAGAAGTTGTCTAAAAAGATAAATTACTTATGACCAGCAGCAGAGGTGTTGGAGAGGCTCCTTAAGTTGCTTCATGGTCGCTGAAAGCAAACAAGGTTCTCCTTGAATATTTAACCTCCCACCTGTGGGAAACCAATCTAACCATCTAATTACAGCCTGTGGTTAACCGCAGAGAAGGCAGAGAACCAGCAGACTGTTGCTGGTACTCCTGCATCCTGAACACACCTGCAAATACAGAATTACACTCTCTTCATGAGTCAGAACCAGGTCCAACAGTAACATCTGATAATTAGCTCAGTAGTTTAACAGATGATGTTACAACAACATTCTGCTTAAACAGCATCAAACATTTCTTCTCCTTCTCCAGGAGCTGTATCTGGAAAACAACCTGATCGAGGAGATCTCAGAGACGGTCTTCAATCAGACCACCAACCTCAACATGGTTTCTCTGAGGCACAACAAATTGGACGAGACCAGGATTGCTCCCATGGCCTGGTTCAACCACAGGTCGGACCAGAACAGAACTATCTTTACTAGCCAGGAGTTTGGTTTAATAAGGACATTCAAACATAATTTCTCTTCTTTTAACTTCTGCAGGAACTTGGAGTCCATTGACTTGTCACATAATGACTTTTACCTGGTTCCGTCATACCTGCCCAAGTCTTTGGTCCACTTAGTGCTTGTGGGAAATAAGGTTGAGAGGATACCTGGTAGGTTGAAGGGAAACCTTAAGAATACTCTGTCTACAACCCAGAGGTCCAGTGGTGGGAATCCCCATTGTACTGGACCATCATAAGAAAACCAGAAGATGTGACTTATTAAGGCTCTCCCATAGTTCATCCAAAGCACCTTAATAGGCCTTCACTGATGTAGTCGCTAAACAAAAATTGCATCATCTTATTCACAAAGAGGCGGCCTCCTCCCCTTCTTGACACCAGGCCCTGGTCCAACTGCACAGACCTACTCTGCAGTGTGTTTGATTTGAGGTCCGTGGGCGTGTTTTATGCAGAAATCTTGCTTCAACTATCTGGTTTTTGTATCCACAGGCAACATGAATACTTTTAAGAAGTGTTTCTTCAGATACGGTGAGGAATTTCAGACCACCTGTCCCCAGGTGGTCTGACAGGTGGTCTGTGCCTTTTGTGAAAGGTGTGCATGAATATGAACGTTCCAAAACTTACGCGTCGACTGTTTGGCATTGGGTGACGTATGGAAGAGCCTTTAGTCTGACAAGAGCAGAAAAGGTAGAGCAGGGTCAAATATTAAAAACCCTGAGGTATTGAGGATAGATGGTGATCAAGGATCACTGGGGGAACAGAGAGGAGCCGCAGGACAGCCATCTATGCTTTCATCATGGATCTAACTAAGACTTCCTCCACAGGCTACATCTTTGCCCACATGGATCCTGGCCTGGAGTACCTCTACCTATCCTTCAACAGGCTGGATGGAGAGGGAATCGAACCAGAGTCGTTCTTCGGCACCTATCACTCCATGATGGAGTTGTGTCTGGACCACAACCAGCTGATCCACGTGCCGCTCGGAATCAATGAAATGACCAACCTACACCTCCTCCGACTGGACAGCAACCGGATCAGGTACCAGAATCTTTCGGCTCCAGACATACTGACATAACGTCCTCCCAATATAATCCCGTAAAAACCAGCAGCGACTTTTTTTCCCCCAACGCAGCAGAGCTTGAATCATTCATCACTTCCAGCCAGACACCAATAAACTGTAGGATCACCGGTTGCCATGACAACCAGAAACAAAATAATCTGATTCAAGTTTCCACCTGAGAGCCGCACATCATCATCCAGAGAGGAAAAACACTATAGGGAGGCTGACTCTTCTCTAAGCCATCCTGTTTGGACTCTCCACTAAACTCTTCCACATGCCGGTAGTGAGATCTTCATGCTCCAACAGCAACAACCTCCACAGTAGCTCCAGTCTTCTCCCACAGGGCCTTTAATGGAGCTGGGGCCAAAACATACCTCTTTCTGCTGCAGTCAGTTTATTCGGGGCACACACTCAAAGGACCAGGCAGGTCACACAAGATTAAAACCAGGTGGCAGAAAGCAGCCAAACTGAAAAATGTCAACACTCCACTATGGAGAAGAAAGCAGGGCAGAGCACCAAACGTTCTGGGAGTTTTAGGGAATGACCATAGAGTCTGTTTCAAAATTCAGGCTATTTCATCCTGGGTGGATTGTGATGCTGACATAATCTTGCACAAAGAGTCATGAAAAGGAAGAAAGATCTTCCACTGCAATAAAATATAAAACACAAATGGACACAAGTCAAGAAATTTAATACACTTATTACTGAAATTAACGACTATTTAGATGCTGTCAGCTTAAAATGAAACTGACAAGAAATATTGTTATTGAAAAAAATAACTGCAGCTGAAAATGTTGAAAAGTTTGTATTGGAAGTCAAACAAAACTTGATAATTGAAAACCTGCAAATATTCAATCAAACTAATAATTATACTTCAAAAGTCAGGATATGATCCCATCAATAAAGTTGCATACGTGTAAGAGATGTTGATTCTCCAAGAGATTTAAAATTATTAAGAAATTTTAAAAAGATAACCCTGACAAACAAAGTGTGCATGTAGGGAGGATATGAAGAAAAATGAAAGATATTTAAACCTTTTAGTTGTGGGAATGTGATGAAAATAAAGTGAGTCTAACTGGATCTTTTAACTTTCCAGGAGCATCTCTGAAGAAAGCATCTGTGACCCGGACCTGCAGGAGGAAACAACTCTGGTGGCTTTAAGGATGGAAAATAACTACATCGATGCCATGGATGTGTCTCCATCAGCCTTCTCATGTTTACGTTATGGCTCCAGTGTGGTCCTGAAACCTCAGAAAACCATACAGAGGATCCACAGAACCAGACACTAAAATACACCTGAGAACTTTCCATCAGAACCTCCTCCTGATGTTCATGAAGAACACAATTAGATGTGAGTTTCCTCCTGGGAAAGAGAGTGTTTCTGATCTCAGGTCTTCATCTTTACAAGCTCTGAGTGACGCAGCCCCTGCATGACGTTTTGGGTCTGGTGAGTTGTTCTGCTGGGTCACATGGACCGACCTTTGGCTGTTAGACGATGACTGAACTCTTTCAGGCTTCAGAAACCAAACACATCTGTGTCCTTTGGTAAAATGTAAAATGGAAAGAACTCCTTCCCTGGAGACTGTAAACTACTAATAAAGAAATGGAAAGAATTTCCCTGCAGCGGTACCAGAGCACATTATTTCCTAACAACCTCAGCAGTTTCATGTTCTCAGCTCTTTCTTCCAACACTTTATTCTCTAAAAGCTTAAACAAGCTGTGAGTGAGTGGAGTTGCTCTTTAGAGTTCATGAATTGCAGATTTTAATGACATTTAAGGATCGGGTCAGAACATGTTCTCCAGAAGAGTTAAATGTTTCAGCAGACGAGGATACAGTAGCTGTCAGGACATGTCCTCCTCGTCTTTGTTTCTCTGAGTGAACGAGACAGAGCCTGGACAGGGAGTTCCACTGGGGGGGATTAAAAGGGATTTATCATTTATGAGCAGTCATGGAAGAAAACTTTCCAGAAAGGTAGACTCTGAAGGTTTTGTTTACTGCCCTGAAGAATAAAGGTGTGCTAACACAACACCAAGATGCGAAGGCCCATCAATGGGCCTAGGGTGTATCGGTCCCACCAGTCCGGTTCAGCCTGCTTTAATCCAACTCCAGGACCGGTGAACCTGCAGCTCTCGATATGCATGCGGCTTGTTTTTTCCTTTCTTTAAAATTGCTTATAAAATGTAATTCTGTGACAATACTGAAATTACCTGCACTTTTAAAAGTTGCACTAGCAAAATCAGAATAATGCTCATTACGCGTATTCTGTTAAGCTAGCCCTGCATGTCTGAAGTAGTTGTTGGTCCAGCAGGAGAGACTTCAGATGACAGACGGGAGCCGAGTCATTTTGGGCCTAAATCAGTTTCCATGGCAGCAGCTTTCCACAACAGGTCTCTATTTCTATCAGCTGCCTGAATTCAGACTTTGCGTCACAGATTGAACAGGTTGCTTAAAGGGTTTGGTTGGTTTGACACACTAAAGTGAACCACAGCAGCAGAAAATGGAGCAAATGTTGCAATTTTGGTTCCCAATTGAACCTGGTCTACCGGACTATCAATAGGAAAAGCAGCGTTAGAGAAGCAATGGTGGATGCTCATCAACCTCTGAAAGGTCATAAGGTCATCTCCAAACAATCGAATGCTAATCATTCTGCAGAGGGGAAAATTATTCATTTTCTGAGGTATTCTAGTGTCAAATCCATCTAAGTTTAGTCCAAAATGGATCGTCAACAGAACCAAACACAGCAGGCTGATGGATCATGGATTGAACTTTTCCATTTCACTTCTTCTTTGTTTGATTTTATAAATAACAGTCTAGCATCTGAATAATTACAGTATAAGACAAGATAAATTGATACCCTGTCTTACCCTGAGGGAAGCTGCTTTAAGCTGAATAAAAATCTGACTGGTTGGAACATCTTTAACCAGTTAAAACTGGGCAGTGGTCGGCCTAGAGAAGGTCAGGAGAACTGAGATGATGTTCCCTGATCTCCACCCTCATCTGCACCTCCAGGACACCAAACAGGAACATTCCCATTTTCAGATTATCACTTGAGTCGTGAGAGACGACCCGGAGCCAGGATGACAGATTCTGAATGAGTCGGAGAAAATGTGGTTCTGTAGCTGCCCGCCATGAACATTCAGTAGAAGCTGGAAGCCAACATCATCATAACATTTTCCTCTGCAAGCCTGAGGTTTGGGAACATTTCCTGCAGTAGCAGAGCTCTGAATGGATGACTGGATGTGATGATCACAAAACCACATTCCTGGTAACAAAACCTCGACATTTCAAGTGATCACTTCATGGAAGGACACCGAGAGGTAAGAAAGCGATAAAAACAAGGAGCTGGAATGTGTGGCAGGCTTTAGAAGATACGGACAAATCATGGTCATGGCATGCTTGAGCTGGAAAACTTTCCTCAAATGAGCCGGAGCGCCTAGATTAAAGCTGTTCCTGCAGCAGAAAAGTCGCCAGGGTTG
Source organism: Poecilia latipinna (assembly GCF_001443285.1). Taxonomy (NCBI): domain Eukaryota; kingdom Metazoa; phylum Chordata; class Actinopteri; order Cyprinodontiformes; family Poeciliidae; genus Poecilia; species Poecilia latipinna. The sequence continues at coordinate 28,262 of NW_015114370.1, read as the reverse complement.
CCAAAGAAACCAGCTGCTTCAGTCATTAGATTCAAATATCAAAGAGCTGAAGGAAGAGCCCAGGAATCATCAGTCACATTACGTCAGGAATGCTCTGCAGGACGGAGATCAAGCCAAGAGAGAAAAATGATAAAAACCGTTCAGAACCATTAGTACCGTCCTTCATTCCTACCTGTTTCTTATTTGGGCTGTAAGCTCGAGCGAACAAATCAGATTTGTCTCCATTAGCAGCTCCAGGAAGGTTCCACCCCGTTTTTCGTACCCAGCCCAGGGGTGGAACAAGCCGGTGTTGATGTGATTTGATTGACAGCCGACTGAATTCATTGATTTACGTCACTGCAGGAGAGAAGGCCAAATCGTGCAAACTCTAAACAACAGTACGGCTCAGTTTGCAGGAGCATAAGTATGAGTTCAATCATGAGCAGCGCCAGGAAAACATGTGTCAACTTCTGGAGTGGAATCACTGATTTAGCAGCCCTGCCAGCAGCTCGTCTCTCTGGAGAATGGGCAGCAAGGAAGAGAGAAACAGTGAAATACTGGAAATACGTAACATTAGCTCGTTGTTCTCTGGTTGGAATTTTATTTTCAATAAAGTTCATGCATGGATTTTGGTTTACATGTTTCGACAACATTAACTAAATCCAAAATAAAGTACCACGATGTACATAGAGTTTATGCATTGCAAATTTATCAGCTGATCTGAATTTTTATTATGTTAGGGCTCCGATAAATTGGCCCATATTTCCTTAACTTTTAATCATCCACCGTCTCCCTACAGGCAGAAATGGTCTGTATTTTATTTTTTACCAAAGACAAAAGAGAAATCTTACAACTGCTAAAATATGGTGCCACTCCATTTATGTTCACATTTTGTAACGAAGGAAGTTGCCCACAGTGTCTTCTTAGGAGGTTTTAGTGCAATTTCCTTCAGAAACTCTTAGTGCAGCGCCACCACAGGCGAGGAGGAGAACAGGTTTGTCAAATAGTTTAGATTGTTTGACACTTTCAGTGCAGCCTGAAAGTGAACTGCAGCTGTGGAAAATGTAACAAATGTTGCTATTTTGGTCCCCAATCAAATCAAATCTACTGGGCTGTCAGGTGAGAAAACAGTTGGAAGATGAACCATCTGAACAGCAAAGGGGACCTGCAGAAAAATGTTCAGCTGTTAAAGCAGTCTAACTGCCAATAAAGAGTTTTTTGATTAATTATTGAGAACATAAATAATTTAAAATTACATTTTAAAATGTTCTTTTTTGTATGTTTTTTTAAAAAAAAAAACAACAACTGATTTTACATTTCCATTTTTTATTATCTTCTGTGACATTCCTTGCATCTCATTTCCTGTCATTTGGTTGAATAAAAATAATTTCTAATCTAATTTTGCTGGGGTCTGAATAGTTTTGGGCTTCGGTCCATCATCCTGGGTCGACTCAGAGCCGAGCTGCTGCAGGATTCATGGGATCAGGGCAATTTCTGGACGCCTCCCAGTGGAGTCGATCGGATTTGATTTAAAATATGCTTTAGCAGCTCAACCTGATTTTGTTTCGAGTTAAACCTAAATGAACATGTGGTACATGTTCAGTTTCAGTCTAAAGGTTGGGATGTCGGAGATGACATCATTCTGGACTGGAAAGATCTACAGCTGGCAGAACCTCAGGGTCACACCTCTTTCAAAATGTTTCCTGGCGCTGAAGCCTCCACAGCACTGAGGCAAGTTTTTGGCACCGCCGTGCAGCCGGTTGCCCCGCTGACTTTCATCAGATGCTGGAAGATCCAGACGGAGCAAATTCTCCTCCTCAGAGTAAGAACACAACAAGCTGCAGTCGGATGTCTGAAAGGGCTGGAAACTATGAGGCCCTCTGAGAGATCCTGACCATCAGGAACGCAGACCAGCATACGTCAGGAACACTGAAATCTTAAAACTGTAATTTCAACAATTACGCCATCACGTTTTTGCTCCTCCACCACAAACCAGCTTCCCTCTGAGGGCTGTTAACTCTACAGAGCTTCATCACTGGGAGGCGCAGCAGTCAAGAGGTCTTCATCATCCGCTTTGATCCGTCGGAGATGAAGACCCTGAACCCCAGCAGCTCTGCTCTTCATTCAGACAGTCATCACACGTCAGGTTAGGCTGCATGCAAAGAGGCTTTACATCAGGATCCAATCAGAGTCGAGCCATGTTTGGGAAAATGATCTGGCTCGGAGCGACCCATTGTTTCAGCACACAGTTATGACGGAGTAGAAACACGGTCCGAGGTTCCGACAGGGGACCCTGAAACCAGATACCAGCAGCTGTCAGTGGTTTCATCAGAGCTGACCTGAAATCTGCAACTGTAAACACAGCCGCTGATCCTCGCTATGCAGCCTGAACTGCTTTATTCCTATCATCATGACCTACGAACCCTTGAGAGTTCCCCCTCCAAAATATCCCTGCAGGACGATGGCTCATCCTGCAGGTGGTGTCTCTTTTTAAACCTTCAACCGTTTAGATGTTGAAACTTAATGAGATAAAAACTTAAACACAATTCATTGCAGTTTTTTAAACATACAATAGTCCCAATCTGGAACCTTTGTATTTGTGTGTTTCTAGTACCTCCATAAATGTGATGCACAGCGATGGAGGATGAAGCTCAGGTCAGCGTTTATAGTCCACATTTATAAAGAAGTTCCAGGAATGATCTGGGCTTCCTGAAACACTGATCAGCACTTTGCATCAATCTGATGGTCACAGATCCTAAATACTAGGGTTTGTGGTTGAACTCATGTTTCTATTTACTCAATAATTTAGAAGCAAAAATGGGTTTTTGAATTGAAATGTTGCTTTTTTCTAACTTTCTACTAACTACAATAACTTTCTACTAAATAAAATAAAAGCCCAGTAGAGAGTTTAATATTTGAAATATGTGGAGGTAAAGTCTTTTTTGTGATTTCTAACTTGCAAGAAGAATTCATGAACAGAACCTCGTTCCTATCTGAACCGGTTTTGGTTTACAAGAATTTCCTTCATTTGTCTTCTGTTCCAAAAACTTCTGCTGAGAACAACAGAATCCGCTTAAAGCGTTGGAGGACATTGACCTCTGCAGACGCCTCACTGAGCAAATGATGGTTTCACCAGATCTGAGACGGTTTGGAAAATATGAATTCTCCTCCCAGAAGATGCTCAGAAAGCAGAACTTAGATCGAATCCCACTCCTGCTTGTCAGCCTGCCAGACCAGACCCGGGTATTTAAATGGTCTGGCTCAGCAGCGAGCCGTGGCGTTCCAGCTCAGCTCAGCACAAAATCCCAGGCTGAAAGGAAAAGGAACCCCTGGGGGACCGAGCCCCTGTTAGCTTTTCCATTTCAGATCCCTGCCTCAGATGTAGCATAAAGACGCTTCCTGTTCAGCAAAACCTGAAGTCTGGTGTTGTGTTGGTAATACCACCTTAAACCAGCGACTTCCATTGTCTGTGTGTTGCTAATTCCACCTTAAACCAGTAACGTCTGCAGTCTCTATTTTGCTGTTACCACCTTAAGTCACCTCAAATCTGGAACAAACTTCCAGAAAACTGCAAAACAGCTGAAACACTGAGTTCTTTTAAAATCAAGACAGCTTACTGGTTTTCTTTAATTGTTGTTTTATTTTATGTTTTCATGATGTAAAAAATGTTGATCTACAGTGTTGCTGAAATGTGCGAGATAAATAAACTTGACTGATTGATTGAATGACTTTTATCGTCTTTGTATGTGTTGCTAATTCCACCTTAAACCAGCGACTTCACAGCTTCATGGACTAAAGCCAGCAGTTCCCAGCCCAGATTAAAAACACATGTAGAGAAAGTTTTCCAGAACCAAACAGACGTCCTGTGGTGAGGATCCTGCAGAAACAGCAGGAGGGAGGAAGAACGTCCTCAGAGGACCAACCGCCACACCAACTGGCTTTTAGGTGATTATTCTAATTTATATTCAGCTATAACAGATAAAACCTGGTTTACTCTGATTCACGTAACCTTCATCAGGCTCCGCCCCTTTCAATAAGAGTTCAGACAGGCTTCTACACATTTCCAGTTACTGCTTGCAAAGATGTGCAAAAAGCCTTAAAATCAACATGTTTATTCATCTCTTACTGATGCAGGAGCTGTTCACTTCAGATCACCCAATTTTGATTTATCCCTAATTTAGTTTCTGTTCATTTTTTTCACAAAAAAGTTGAATCATCTGTATTAACTAAAAAGGGTATGTTTGAACAGCAAAAAAGATGTACATATTATCATAAAATATAACATTTGAAAAGATAAACGTAATATCCAAGGGTTGTGTTCATTAATAACATTACAGTGGTAAATGCAATGCAAAAACAACAAAAAAGGAAATGTAACAGAGGGAAAAGGTGGACATGAGTTGCTTTGGCAGAGACAAAAATCCACTTCTGCATCATTAACTATAATAAACTAACGGAACACTTTATTTGAGTGAGTGTGCACAAGACTGTCATAAGCATGACAAAACACCTGTCATGAACATGAAGGAGTCTTCATTAATTTTTATGGCTGTTGTCTTGAAGTGTAATTCAGTAAATAAAGCAAACATGTATTAAGTGCATTAAAAGTGTCAACTTTGAATTATTTGGTAAATAGTGACACATAAAGCTTTAAAACTTGCAATAAAAGTCCATTAATAGTGCTCTGTGTGCTCATACTAAAAGCCATTTCCTTTATTTTATTTATCTGCCAGTGATTTTCAAGGTCAGTGGCAATAATTTATAATTTTAAATTAAACTGAATATAAACAGTTCTTGCAGCGTGTGTAGAGCATTCGTTGTAAGAAAGCAAAGTTGTAATTGTAATACTTTTGTCTATTGGTCTTCTGGTTTTGGTCTGCTTTGCATCCACAGAACCAAACATGGAGAAGCAGCATTCAGCTTCTATGCACCACAAATCTGGAACAAACTTCCATTAAACTGCAAAACAGCCAAAACACTGAGTTAAATGAAGCCTAAAAAGCCACCTGTTAAGAGTTGCTTTGAAACCATAATTAATGGAACATTGACATTGATATCACTTTGAACTGCCTTGCTGATGAAATGTGCTGCACAAGTAAACTTGATTTATGGATTGATTTCCATCTGTGATCTGCAGATTTATGTTGACTAAAATCTGAAACCAAAGACCAGAACCAGTAGATCAGTCCAGGATCTGGTTCTGGTCATTAAAGGACTCTTACAGCAGACAGGAAGACGTGTTCCTCAACCGAAGCAGCTGATGGCTTCATGCTAGAGGCCCGTCTGTTGGGTCCGTTCACATGAAGGTAAACCTTTACCATGTCAGTCAGCTGCTCACTAAAGGGACGGGGCCGACCCTCCATCTCTGTTTTTATAAACCTGAGAAACTCAGGAGTCTCCTGGCTTCACCCTGAAGCTCCTGATGAATGAGGTCCTTACACCCTCCATCCCCCCTTCGGTCCCTGAGACATTGAGCCACAGAGTCAGAAGCTCCACTGAACGCGAACAGCTGAGGTTTTCCGCTAGTGGGGGATGGAGGGGAGGGTTTTCCTCCTGCAGAGGAGAGAGGCTGATGCTGTTGTTCATTCTCTGGGAGCGTAGCGAGTGAGGAGGCATCTCTCAGCCTTCAGCTGCTGATCTGTTCACCGCCCGGAGTTGGACCTGGACACCCCTGAGGTAGGACACACCCTGCTTTCAGTAGCACTCACACCTGCTGTGTGCTTGTAGTAGGATGAGATACTGAGGAGCTTCCTGCTGTTTCTGAGCAACACCTTTATGATGTTTCTGTGCTTTTATTTCTGAGTGAGTCAGATCCGGAGAGAGACTCTTTAATTAGTTTTGTTTGCATAGAATCAGAACAATCAGCGGGTAAATTTCCACCCTGGAACCGGACCAACAAACATTTATCATTAATGATACAACTCATTATCAGAACTATTCACCGCAATGCCAAGCCATCTGCACCTCTGACAGTTTGAAGGACTTCCTGTCCTGCACTTTCAGTTTTAGTGACTGATTTCAAGTGAGAGTTCAGAAACAGAGCTGAAGCCAGATCCAACAGAGAGGCGTGCTTCTGTTCTGGATGTTCTCTGAAAGATGAAGACATAATTCATCTGAGCTAGTCTGACTGATGGGAAATGCTGAAACGTATCGCTTTTTAATGCAGCGCAAAGAAAACAAGCAGCCGTAAAATTTGTTTCCAATTTATTTCTTTGTGCCAAGTTGTAAAGAAAGGCCATGATCTCCATGATGAATGAGTCCGGAGGGGGATGGAGAGGGAGAGAGCGAGGTGGGGAGAGGGGCCTCGTCTGGGCAGGATTTGCTGTCGAAGCAGAACCCCCAACCACCACGCATATTTGTGGCACTGACTGCACTTTTAAGAGGGGCTCTGAATGCATCGGCGCTGGCGGAGACACGCAACCCTCCGTCTGATGGAGGGTAAATCACTTCATGGTGACAGGGAAAAGGTGAGAGCTGGACAAATATTTACACTGGCTGCACCGTTCCATTCACCCTCCTTTTATAGGAACATGATCCTTCAGAACCTCTGCATTTAGTCCTGAAACGGGTCTGTCAAAGAAATCTGTTTCTGTGGTTCTGAAAGGAAATCCAACTGTTAGGCAGAACAAAAGTCAAGTCTTTGCTTTCTAATGTTATCTGAAGGTTGAGCTTGACACAACCTTTTGATTTTAACTTCTGAGTCAGAAGGATTTGTTCCTCTTCCGTCCACTTCTTCACCTGGTCGGCTGGATTTCATGGTTTGACCCTGAAACGGTGCTGCCCTCTGAGACAAGAGGTGCCTCAAGCCAGAGGTGTCAGTTTAAAAGTGATATAAATATATTATATCCATGGATATATAAAACGGTCAACACAGCCTATCATCCGACTCCATTCAGTCCTCTCCTCTCACACCAACCAACTTTATGTCCTCTTTCACCACGTGCATAAGTCTCTACCAATTACATAATGGCATTCTTCTATCAGTAAACTCACCGTCTCTACTTGAAGCATGTCTCCCAGGCTCAACACAGAGGGAATGATGAGCGGCAGTGAAAGATTCCTCCCTTCGGTATGAACCGAACACACAGACAGTGACTAAAGTTGAACGTTTTTCAACATCCTTGAGTAGCGTCATTAGCCGGCTTGTAAGCTTGAAATTTCACATGCACAAATTTCACCGGTTGCTTGGCGGGACGAGGACAAGGAATCGGCCCTCATTGAGCAAGCTCCACAGGAAATGAATGAAAAGGGAACAATGTTGCCTCTTGTTATCTCCAGAAGCCTGAGCTGTCCCCCTGCTGTCCTCAGTCCTGACCCGTCCATCCTCATCACTCCCAAAGAGAACCTCAACATCCTGAGGTCTGCAGCCTCCAGTTCTGCCTCCTGTCTTTTCCTCATTGGTTGTGTCTCTAAACAAACATCTCTGATCTCGCTACTGGTCTTCTACACCCTTCCTCTTGCTCTTGATGAAACTCTTTATCCTTTCCAACCTGCATGTAAATGCTTCTTCATCCTCATTTACTCTCTGCCTTTCTGCAGCTCATCTACCTCTCTAGCTCTTCCTCCTCCTGCATCCTCCACTTACTGCAGATTACAATGTCATCTGCAAACATTACAGTCCATGGAGACTCCTGTCTAGCCTCATCTGCCAGCATGTCCATCACCAAAGCAAACAAGAAGAGGCTTAGAGCTGATCCTTGAGGCACACCTCACTGCTGTCTCACAGCTCCACTGCCCCAATCTAAGGCTATGTTCACAGAGCAGGTAAATGCGACCCAAATCCGTATCCGACTGTTTCCACAGCAGTCTGAATGACCACACTTCGATATTTTTACACCCCAAAATCCAAACTCTGTCACTTCCATAGGTGGCGCTAAACCGTATCTGTTTTCAAAGCTTCTGAAGTTTCATTTTATCCAGTTTTCACGCAGAAGCCAGATGCTGTAAATCTGGACATAAACAATCGCGGATTCCTTTATCTTAAGATCTTGTAACGATACTGTCTGCACCACCAGGAGCCATACTATGAGCAAATCTGGATGTAAACAACTTTCACTGCTGAATGAACAATTTTCAACAATGACAGTTGTTGAGCTTTCATTGCTCAACAACTTTAAAATCCATCCATGGATGGCAGTGGCTGTTATTACTGCCATAAATGGTGACGTCTGTATTCTTCTTGTGCGCATGTGGGACGCCCTGGAGTCGTAAATCATTCACACAGAAGTCTGATGGGGTTCACATTTAATTAGAGCAGCATGAACCACCACACTAAAAAACAATTGGATTTTAGCATAAAATCAGAACTGAGCATAAAGACCAGCTGGGTGAACGTAGCTAAACGCATTCCTGTGCCACCCCAGAGCTCCTTATGCAACACTGCAGCTCCTCTGTTGGTACCCTGTCATCCACTTTCTCTAAACCTACAAACACACAATGCAGCTCCCTCTGACTGCTCAAAATTTTTTGAGTATTTGTTTTTATAATGCAAGTTTTAAGCTTTTGCTTAATTGTCATACTCCAAAATACTTACATGTCAGTCAATGGGTCCATGAGGACACCGGTGGCCACCTGGCAATTAAGAGGTTAATAATACACAGGACTACAAACATTCAGTGACTCACTGAACTTGTCAAAACTTGGCTTACAAAGACCGAGTGATCTTTATCCCTTTCTTTTTGCTCAGAAACAAGATTTTTTTTCTGGGCTAAAATAGAAAACAAACAACCTGAAAAATGAAACAGAAATCCAATAGCCTCTCCATTTAATGTAATGTGGTTGGATGTTAGTTTTCTGTTCCCAAGTCCACAAAGAGCTCCTTGGTTTTTCTTCTGCTCAGAAACAACTCTGTCGCCGCAGCTGCTTCACTCATGCCAGAGATGAGTCTCACCACAGCAGTCTGATGGCGGTGCGGTCATGGCATGGTAGTGTGTACAAAGCCCTGATGAGAGCTGGTGCCAACACTGATGGCAGAGGAGGTGTGGGGGCCACCCTGAGACCTTTATATGCGGTTGTTAGAAAGTCCTTTAATATCCAGGGAGAAAATACCAACGGCTAACAGCTTTCACCGCAGTCTGTGAGGCAGGACAGAGTTAAGAGCAGAAACACAATCAAAAAGTTTGTGCCATGCACACTGTTGAGTTGCAGCTATTGTGGCAGATTGATAACAATGGATAGGCTCAATCAAGGAAACACTAGCATTGTTATGAACCAACCAGCTCTCACTAGCATTGTTCTGAACCAACCAGCTCTCACTAGCATTGTTCTGAACCAACCAGCTCTCACTAGCATTGTTCTGAACAAAATTGTAGAATAGGCTCTACGATTTTGACTCGTAGAGCCTATTCAGATACATTTAGTCCTCTTTAATCAAACTCTACTCCGTTTCAAAAAAGCATCAAAAAAGCTAACTGTGGTCCACCTAAAAACTAAAACCTTGATTCGATTAAAGGGAACTTTGGCACTGTGAATATGTGGATGCAAGCGGACCAGAGATTGCTCCAAAAGCTGGAAACAGACTGCAGTGTAGAGCTTTCTGGGTCAACTGAACCGAAACAATGAAAGAGTCTAGCGCTAGAGGGAGAAATGGCCTTTTACCAAAAAGAAAAGAAAAATTTAACAAAAATATATCTCTACTCCATTTTCAATTACATTTTGTGAAGAAGGAAGTTGCACTTATGTCCACTTCAGAGGTTTTTATGTTGTTTCCTTGAGTAGTTCTTGGTGAGCGCCACCACAGGTGAGAAGTTCATCAATTAGTCTGGATCATTTGACACAGTGCAGTGTGAAAGTGAACTGCAGCAGCTGAACATTTAACTAATGTTGCAATTTTGGTCCCCAAGTCAAACTGAGTCTACCAGACTATCAGTCTTGAAAAGAGCCATAAACGGCTTCATTTTCATCAGGACCGCAGTGATCAAGCAATCTAATAAAAATTTACAAACTATACCTTTATCTTAATATGAGACCAGATTTTTCTTCAACAGATTGTTAGATTTTAGAGTCTGGTCTTTCTAATTGCAGAAATCTTCATTCTTCAGATGGGAACTGCTGATCAGATTTTTGATAAACGATAACATGGATCCATAAACACCAAAACATAAAACCTTTTTACAAGTTCTCAATCAGATTTGGAGCTTCTAGTTCTGGCCCATGCGCTCCTCTTGGCGGCACACAGCAAAGTTATAGAAACTGTGCAGATGAACGGGAACATGTGTTTGTGTTTATATTTTTAATGCGCCAGCTCTGCCATAATGAGGTTTAGTCAGCATGTACGTAGAAAGCTAGGACAGATCCTGCCCTCATGAACTGATTCAGCTGATGAAATTACGTCTTCAGATTAAAAAAAACTTTAGTTTGTAGCTGATGTTCAACCCATTTTATTTAGCACCAACCACAACCACCAACAAAGAGAACATCATAAAATCAGTGCTGAAGCTCAACTCCCTCTAGGTTTCACATATATAACCAGAGGAATAAAACACATCGAGGAGTTTTATACACCAGAAACTTCTTAAAGTTAAGATTAATCATCAATCTAAGAAATATAAATTGAAGTCAGTAAAGAGTAAATTTATCAGATATGAACTCATTGTGAAGGCAAAACCTCAAAATATGTTAAAGTTTTGACCTTTAATGCCTTTATCCTCCATATGGAATAAAGTAGGTTCTGAATCAGTCCGATGATGAAGGCGTAACTGTAGCCAACATCAGACGAAGGTTTCTGTTCCTGTTTAGTCTGCAAAGCAGAGCTTTTCCCATGAGATGGTGCAGCATTGCCACAGCTCTCAGCCTAACTTCCTGCTGTCTCCAGCTCATCCATGAAGCTGTTTTCTCCACACTCAGGAATTCAGAACAACTTTTTGCAACTATTTTCTTTCTCACTGCTTCATAAAAGTTAGTTACTATTCCTCTTTTGCTGAGAACCTGAAGAAACAGAACTTGTTTTTTTTCTATTAACACATCTGCATATTTTTTAGAATCTGCTTCTTAAATTTTCCATAAAATACGTAATTTAGTCATATTCTATTTGTCAGCATCAAGGGACAAATAAAAGTTTAATCTATTCTTTTCTCCTCTATAAAACCTCTGCACGAACCTCCCAGTTGATGAGCCTTAACTCTACCACATGTAGAAAGATCAAAACGACACATCCAGCTCCTCACATCCTCTCAGTCTGCACATGTTGCTCCCTCTGCGCAACCAAAACATACATTTCAGTGACATGTTCCACCCAGAACCAGCTGTAGTTTGATCTCAGATTTTGGCTGCAAACAAATTCAAATAGAGAGGGGAGGGGAGCCAGCCCATAAACCAACTCATTAATTCATCAGCCTGCCTCACCTGAGCAGAAGTCAGGTTGGCAGGAGAGGTGATGGCAAAGACTGGACCTTCGTGGAGTCCAGATTGTTTTTATTCGTCTTTTTAACTCTGCAATGTTTCCTTCAGCCGTCCATCTGCTCTGTTTACGCTGCAGACTGACTCAGCGACCGCCATGTTTATCCCTGGCTGTTTTCTCTGATGTCTCAGACTGCAGGATTTCCACATATTTATGTTTTCTTTTTCAAAATTTATATAAATTTGAAGACCTTTGTGAGAACAAAACATTTACCTGGTTGCATTTTATGATCTGTCTGCTCCTGAAACGATGGAACAAAAATTATTTTAAAGTAGTATTCCCCTGTTTCCTGGGAGCTGGATCAGATTTGATTTGTTTCTGACTCAAGGAGGATAATCTGGATTGGATTTTTCCAAACTGAACACAGATGATCTGAAAAACAGTTTGTGATTGAAGGTAGTTTGTTTGTTGTGGCACCCCTAGTGTAAGAACTATAAGTCATGTTTTTTAAGAAAATTTTTAACTGAAGTATTTTTCTGTCAGAAAAGAAAACTCTAATTACCAATGATTTGAAACAAAAACAAAAAATGTGAAGGAGCAAAACAAAAACAACAGACTAAGGTTGGAAATCAGATTTGGTGAGAAGCCTGCATGCATAACAACTAAACATGAAGCAAAACACACTGCATTTCTCCCTGTTAAACTAACCGAAAATAAACAGAAAATTGTTTACATTTTTATTTTCCAATAACAGAAACAAGAACAGCCTAAAATATAAATTAGTTCATACAGCCAAGCACAGAAAATGATCTAATTCTGCCTCAAACTTCCTGAACTACAACAGCATCTAATGCTATAAATAAATCAATGAAACAATCAGTAAATAAATAGTTAAGTTATCTAATACTTTATTTGTGATCATGTAAATATATTGACATTTTCAGGTAAATAAATGTATCTGAAAATATTTAAATGTTTCAATAATTTATAAAATGTATATATTAAATGTGAAAATCATTCAAGATTTAATGTAAAATATTTCAAAAGCCTAAACATTATTTCAGATTTTAATTTCTTTGCAGTCATATGATTCAAGAAACCGTTAATGTATTTAATCTATCGATCAGTGAGAGTGGGCGGAGCTAAGTGTCGTATGTCCTGCAGATTGGTCTTAAGCTGAGTCGCTGTGCAGGTTAACCAATCAGATGTCAGGTTTTATTTGATGACTTATAGCAACAACTTCATTATGCACATAATGAAATATAATGAATTTACCTGTTATTTAAATATTTTGTTTAATTCTTCAAAATTTACACTTTTTTATTTGTTTAATGAATTTATAAGTTTCAAATACAGAAATATTTATCTTATTCATTTGATGGATGGTGCCACCTTTGACCTTTGACGCACAGAAATCCTGTTGGTTTGAAAGCTAACCCGACCTCTCTCCTCCTACAGCTCCCCCTGGTGGCGCCTGTTGCTCAACCAATCAGATCAGACTAAACCATGAGGCTCCTCCTCCTGCTCTGCCTTTTGACGCTCGGCCACGCCAAGCCCTACCGGCCCGTGAACGTCATGGAGCTCATGAAAACCAACGACATCATGATGGCAGACTGGGATGACGATGACGACGACGATGATGATGATGATTATGATGATGAGGACTGCCCGGCTCACTGCCGCTGTGCACCTGGAGTGCTGCAGTGCTCCGATCAGGGTCAGACTACTTTTCATGTCCTACTTATTGTTAAAAGTTTCCCCCCTTTTTGCTCAGAAGTATTTATTTTTCCAAATTTATCCAGACCTGGAAAATACTTAAAACTTTTCTGGGCGGTGTTGGATTCCTGCTGGCATTTAAATCCAGCAAAAAATAAAGAAATTATCCCATTTATGGATCACAGGAGATATTCCTAACATTTACTGTGAAACTAAAACATTTTAGCTGTTGTTTGTTTGGTAAAAGATCATGTGTCATTTCTCCTGCCAGCACTAGACTAGCTCATTTGTTTTGGGTGTATTTACCCTGAATGCCCCGTGCTGTAGTTCGCTTGCAACTTTTGGAGCGGCCTTTGGTCTGCTTGATGTTCACATATGCATTCGAACCACACCAGAGTTCACTTTAATCGTACTGGTACCAAGGTTTTTAGGCAGATGAGTTTGTTTTTTTGGTCCACATTAGAGTTTTATTGCACATTCACACCTCACTAAACGAACCAGACCTTCTAGAAAAACAGAATGTAATTCAATCAAACCATCCACACACACCTGGTGTGAATACCCTTAAATTGTTTTAAAGATCTGAAAAGTTGGAAAAACACTAAAACTTCTTGTGCTTTGGTTGTAAAGGCCGTCTAATCTGAATCTCGGTTTAAAGTACATTATTCAGTCAAAAATAAACTTTAAAAAGAATGTACAAAAGAACTGACTGAATATTGATTGTTTTAATTAAGAATAATGAGGTTATAGCAGATCATTGAGTGAAGTATACAACAATAAATTGATCCAGGTTGTTATTTAGGAACTTTTGGTTTGGAAATAAAAGAGAATAAAAGATGTTTCCATCACTTTGGAGCTGTTTTAATGTGTAGATGCTCCAGATGCTTCAGTGTACAAGCTGTCCCTGAATGCATCAGTTAGTACTTTCTGGTCAGTAATTCATTCAGGAGTTGAAAAAATGCTTATAAAACATTGATTTCTGTCTCCATCACCACTGCAGCTGCAGTGTTTGGTTCTGGTGCCACGTTGTAATACCGCTGTCTGCACAGAAACATCCTGCACGTGTTCAGATTTAAAAACAGAGCTGTATCTGTTCGGTACGCGGTCCTGAAGAACCGACAGGGTGGTTCTGAATAGTCCTAAAATGATCCACTTGTGGCAGAAACAGAAAACCTGCATAAATTTACCAACCGTGAGAATGAAATTATGACTGACTGAATCACTATGAATAGTTAGACATTGAGTCAGAAATCCTGCATCTTCATCTGTTCCCGTCTCTAAGCTGAAGTTTCCTTTGTGCTGCAGGTTTAATTTCTGTTCCTGAGAAGATTCCTGAAGAAACGGTGATGATTGACCTGCAGAACAACGACATCACCGAGATCAAGGAGGACGACTTTAAAGGCCTCAACAAGCTTTATGTAAGAGAGATTCAACTGTTAAATCCTGCAGGACAGCAGATTCAGACGGAGGATTGATGGAGGATTTAAAATATCAAGAACTAAAAAAGTGCAACAGATTCCACTGCTACTGTTTATTTAAAGATGAAGATGTTTGGATTTCGAGTTGTGATGAAGCTGCAGAGCAGTGTGCACTCAGATTCACAGCCCGTCATAATAACAAATGTTGCTAAACAAGAAATTGTCCCAGAAGTTATTGATGGTAAATAACTTCTGATAATATTGATGTTTTGACACCGTATTCAAGTAATATAATGGGAATAGCATTATAATGTAATAACACAAGATCAATAAACTTTTAATTCTAATTAACTTTTAATACTGGAAGTGGAAGACATTTTAAATGCCCAAAATAAATAAACAAACAAGAAATAAAATGAATTATGAAGTCTCAAAATTGTCCTTCAATAAAAGGGCTGGTTGAGACCATCAGACTGAGAACTTTTATGATCCAGTTTTTGGCAGAAAAGAGAAAAACGATAAATCATGCCAATAAAAATTATTGAGCTCGTTTAAATTCATCATGCAGTTTATTGATTTACTGCCTTTTTTTGACAAGTATACACTGGAATAGAAAAAAACTCAAATGTTTTTACCTTTAAACATTTTTTTTTATCATCGCAGAAAGTTATTTTTTTAGTTAATTGTTTAAATTTGGATTTAATTAAAATTATAACAAAAACTAGATATAAAAATAATGCTGCAGAATATAAAAAATCATCTCGTCATTATAATTATTTGGAATATCATACATTCAATGTGATAAATTGCTCAGTGAAAACATCTATAAAACAAGTTTAATGCCATGAAACTAAGTTGTTTCATTGTTTAAACAGCTGGAGCCAGATGTGAGTTTATGTTGTTGGAATGGAAAATATTAGATTTTATTCCTCAGTTAATCATTAACAATCTGGGGTTAATGCCTTGTATTAAAGCTTGGAGAGGATCTGAATCAGAAGGACATGAACGTTGCAGACCAGATGTTTCCCTGACTCAGTTAAATTCGATTCATTTAAGTGTTGTAAATTAATTGTAATTGCAATGTCTGTGTGTGAAATATTCACATCTCAAAGGTCAGTTTGCACTGTAATAATTGTGGGCTAATTTATTGTAAGTTTGTACTCCAAGTACTCAAACCTGCATTTTTCGTATTATTGTAATTTTAAGCCAGTTTTATGAGTCTTACGGCAGCAGATGTTCATACTGAACACCAATGAGTTGTGTTAGCAGGGACATGCGACTCATATCCAACTTTTTCTTGGCAGTCTGAACGGCCCGATTCTGATGTTTTTACCCCCCCCAATTAATCCAATCTGTTCCACTTCTGCATGTGGAATTAAACTGACCGTTTTCAAAGTGTCTGCAGTCTGAACAGTCAATTTACATTTTATCCAACTTTAAACGAGACATGCATTGTAATCCTGCTCCAGAAGAGGGAAGACGGTAAGTCTGGACGAAAACAAAGGATAAAAACGATAATAATGAAGTGATGAAAGCAGCTTGAGTCAGTGAAAAATCACATCACAACCCAACCACTCCTGGTTCGACTCCAGACCCAAACAGATTCCTCTACAGAGGCTCCACTAAAGGCCTTTACTGTTAGCAAAACATTTCTTTTTATCCTTCGCCTGGTTCTGGTCTGGTGACCATGCTGTCAGCATTTATCGTATTGTTTTATAATTTATACATTTTTTTATCATGATGGTCGTTTTGAGTTTTTGTTGTCCTGATAAATTCCAGTTCACAATGTTTCAAATCCCAAAAACTGTCCGTAGTGTTGGGATTGTTAGTTTTATTTTTTTTTTTTTATTCCAAAGTTCAATGAAAGCATTAATAAAAGTTTAGAAGTGTAAAATTTATTAAATGCAGTTATTTTTTGTAGTTTAATGATATATATCACACATCTTTATCTGAATGGTGTCCCAAGTAGGAATGTATTTCAAGAGCAGGTTTTGTGTTTGTGGGGCTATTATTGCACACAGCCAGTCATACAGGTACCTAAGAAAATAAACCACAATGGAACCACAAAATATTGTGATGAAGCTTTGCCTAGCCCTACTGTCAGCTCAGAACAACTTTAAAACAGTCGTACAATGAACAAGAAAACAGAAAAAAATGGGTAATTGAGCATCAAGACCTGTTGTGGTCATTTGTTGAAATTTGTGCATTTCTTCATATTGAAAGGAATATTTAATCACTTTTAGAGTTTCTCCCTGTTGTCTATTAATCACATCGAACTGCTGCAGTGCAAAACATTGTTCCACTCCTACAGAATAAGATTTGGTCTCATCTTCTCCCACCTTCAGGGTTTGTTCCTGATCAACAACAAGATCTCCAAGATCCACCCCAAGGCCTTCAGAAACATGGACCACCTGCGGCTGCTGTACCTGTCCTACAACCTGCTGACGGAGATCCCGGCCAACCTGCCTCCCAACGTCATCGAGCTGCGCTTCCACGAAAACAACATCAACCGGATCCAGAAGGAGGCCTTCAAGGGCCTGAGGAAGCTGCATGTGCTGGGTGAGGAAACCTGAACCAGGGTTATAATTCGTTTAGGTTTTTTCAGTATAGATTAGTTTTAATTTGTTGTGGCTTTCTGTTTATCTAATTCAGTTAGTTTATGTGTTTTCTAGTTAAAAATATTGTTTAGTTTGAGTTTAGTTTTCATTAGTTGCAGCAGTAGTTTTAGTTTTTCAGACTATCTGATTTTTAGGTGCAGAATTCAAAAAGAATAAAGTATTGTATTGTGATTATGGATTGGATTGGGTAATGAATACTCAAAAGACACTCTTTTCAATTATTGTTGCTGTTTTATCCCAACTTTTGCTGCCGCCATTTCTTGTGGACTAGAGTATAGAGTGTAGGACAAATTTTGTTTGCCGATAAATTTATCCCAGAAGTTATTGTGATAAATGATAATTTCGTTGTTTTGAGACAATTTTCAAGTATTAATATTTAACACTGGAACAGAAAGTTGTTTTAAATATCTAATATATATAAAAAAAACAGAAACAACAAATGAAATTAATTATGAAATAAATGTGAACAAAACTGTCCTTCAAGAAAAGGCCTTGTTGAGACTGAAGCACCAGGCTGAAGACTTTTGTCGTCCAAAAATACTTCTGGTAGAAAGGGAGAGAAAAGAGAAAAACAATAAACCATGCATTTTGAAATTATTGAGCTAATTTTAATTTATAATGCGATTATAATTGCTTTAATATTTATTGTGACTGGCCTAATGGAGTGCCAAAATTTGCCAACAACTGACAAAAACTGCTTTTGTGGGGGATAAAAAAAGGTTTGTTTTAGAATCGCACAATATAGTTCCAGTTCCAGTTTTTCCCCATTAATAACCGCTTTTATTTATTTCAGTTCACGAAAAATATTTCCTTAATTTCAGATTTTGTTATTTAGTTAGCTATAATAGAGCTGCTCTGAACTCAGCATCAGGTGTTAATTAGACCCAGAACGTGGCTGCAGCACAGACTGAGCCTGAGTCAGAAATCTGCAGCTGCACAGAACAGAAAATAATGTTTCATCTGAAGAAATAAGCAAACACATGTTCAACAGAAGAGAGTTTAGGCTGATTAACCACAACTAAACAGTATCTAAAGTCTGAAACAGCCAAACGACAGATGTAAGAAATTAAATGATGCCGTTTTAAATTGGTAATTAGATGCACCAAGACAAGAGCTGAACAATAAATCAATAAGAATATCGGGATTGACACGTCATAAATATCAGTAGATAACACATCTGATAGAATATTCAATATTCAACATGTGGCATATTCACTGAACTCTGATCCAGAACCATAAAGCATTCTGGGAGGTGGAGGCAGAGGAAAGACTTTAGTCACTCAACCTCTCAAGGCTAGCTAAGCAATGTCAGTGGCATCAACTAACTCACTCACTCACTCACTCTACAGTTACCTAGCAACTCACTCATTCTTTGGTTACCTAGCAACAACTTGCTGAGTGACTGGCGCAACAGCAGTTTAAGGTTTTGTCACTGTGCCTTATGACTGCTTTAAAATCAAAAGCAATGGCATGGAGAGAAAACTGTAGGTAAAACAGTCAGGTCATCAGTGTGGCAGGATTTTAGATATTTAAAACAAAAAACCAATCAATATCGATATAGATTGATACGAAACACTTATATCGTGATAACATTTAGATTCTGGATGAAACTAAAGACTTTAGTTCAAAATGAGCCGAACTGAAGGCGAGTTAATGCAGAACTCCCTCCACCTACAAACTATGACTGTCCAGTTTTTTCCAGACCAGGTACTTTTAGGTATTTTCCAAATTCCAAGTACAGATGCAGAGTTAGTTAATAAGTGCGTACCTAAACATCACATAAAAACGTTTGGAAACAATTTTCGAAAATTGAATTTTCAATGAAACACGACTGGAACAGACAAATGTGACTTCAGGCGATGTTTCTGCTGATCAGCTGATTTTATTCACAATGAGCTGAATATAATATACGGTAATAAAACCACCAGTTTCTAACTAAAACATTATTTTAGTTAAAAGCACCAGTTTCTCCCCATCAGCAGGTCGATGTTCCACCCTGAATCTTTGTAATTTATTATATTTACAGCTCATTTAACCAAATGTGTGCAGATCTCTGGGAGCAACCAGTGCGGTTTCCATCGTACTGTAATTAACCATCCATGTTCGCCGTCATGTTGATGGATGAGCTCTAATGGATCCAGATGTTGTGTGCTTCCCCAAACAGAGCTGGGAGCCAACCCTCTGGCCAACAGTGGGATCGAACTGGGAGCCTTCGACGGCCTGTCCACTCTCTACATCGGCATAGCAGAGGCCAAGCTGACAGCCGTCCCCAAAGGTCAGACACCAGGATGAAGATCCTCTCACCTCATCGTCACCGCGACATGCTGCAGTCGTCCTCTAACCCTCATGACTAATCAGCCATTTCATCACAAGCAGCTGGATTATGATGGTGTGTTTTTCCTCCCAGCGCTCCCGACCTCCATCACTGAGCTGAGTCTGGACTACAACAAGATCTCCAAGGTGGAGGTGGAGGACTTCAAGAGATACAAGAACCTGCAGAGGTGGCGGCCATCCACGGCTTTTTCTGCAATCTGTCAATGCACCGTCTGTCTCAGCATGTAGTTCTACTGGCGGCTGCTGCCTACAATTACTTTATTACAGAATCATCTAGAACAGCCTTTCTTAAACTGTGGTCCGTAAGATACTGCATGTGAATGTTTAAAAAGTGACGCAGACAGTTAGCTTACCAAAGGATTGTGTTTAAAAATAATAATGGATAAGTAGCTTAAGAACGAGTCACTCAAAAGAAAAGCTGAAAATATCGGTGGAAAAAAAGCAACAGCAGGACTATTTAATTCATGTCACTTCAACAGCTGTTATTATTTTTATTTAATTTAAAAATATTTATTTGGCAATTAAATAAAGTAGATAAATACGGTTCAGAGAAGCAGGTGGATAACTTTTATATTTAATGGTGCAGAAAAGTTGTTTCTGCCACAGCAACACAAGTCTACTTTTTATTATGTTTTTATTATTGCTATTATTATAATTATTATGTAGTAAAGAACAACTTCTTTTTTTATTTCCATGTGTTTGACATCATTGGAAAGCCTAGGATTTACACTTTCACAATTTGTAAAAATCTCAAAGCACAGCAGACTAGTTCATGGTTCTGTTGTGGCCACTGACTTTTACAAAACAGCACCACCCCTTTATATTAGGATGAACAAAGAAGAAAGCAGTAAGTGAGTTAACAGACTAATATTGTACATATTAAGTCTGCCAGTGTTTGTTAAATTGGTTAAGCGGTTAAGTGATCCTCTGTCTGAAAAAGTTTGAAAAACACTGACCTACAATGATCTGTCCACTAGTTTTTTGATTCTTAGATTATAGTAAAATATTTTTATCCAAGAAAAGTTATTTTTAACAAAACACTAATTAATTCAGCATAAGTTTTAAAAATGTCTTCTTTCTTAAT
This sequence comes from Poecilia latipinna, assembly GCF_001443285.1. NCBI lineage: Eukaryota > Metazoa > Chordata > Actinopteri > Cyprinodontiformes > Poeciliidae > Poecilia > Poecilia latipinna. The sequence goes on along the minus strand of NW_015114370.1, from coordinate 7,775 downwards.
TTACTAGTATACTGTGTCATAAAAATCCTATTGGTTAAAATGTTATTATATATTTGCATTTGTAAACTACAGTCTAAAAGTGTGTAAAAACATTAGTCGTTTTTTCACTGACACTAAAAACCAAGTTGGACCTAGAATGGAACCCTGTGGTACACCTTGATGTTTACGTTGGTATGCATTAGAAATGATGCTGTTGTTGATGATTAATTATTGTCGAAATCATCGATTATGTTGATTATTATGGTTGCGGTTATAGCTTCCAGCAACTCCTCCAGACATTAACACCTCTCCAAACATTCTTGCAGGTTAGGACTGGGCTTTAACCAGATCCGGTCCGTGGAAAATGGCAGCCTGGCCAGCATCCCGGAGATCCGGGAGATCCACCTGGACCACAACCGTTTGAAAAAAGTCCCAGCGGGCCTCAGCTCCCTGCGCTACCTCCAGGTGAGCGGGCACCAAAAACAAGTCCGGGGCATCTCCAGGACCGAAGTTAGCACTTCATAGTCCCTCTTTAATGAAAAAATTTATTTGAAAAAGATGAAAATAGTTTTCAAAGGAAATAGTAAATATTATAAATGAAAGTCCACTTAATTTATTTTCATAGTGATTCACATTTAAATCCATTCTCAACCTCCAAAACATTATCCAAAGGAATTTTAAGAAATGAAGTAGTGTAAATTTAAATAGTGGTTTTCTGAATGAAAACGGCGCCCTCATGTGGTACCATCAGAAAACACAAGGGTTCCTACAGAGGGACTAAATGTTCAGATGTTTCAGAAAGAGTCTGGCTGATGGTAAGGAGTCTAAAAACATTCTGGTATTAATTAAATTAATCTGAACTGATAACTGCACGTTTTAAGCTGCATTTTGTTTTAATTTAAATAAAAATCAAATATATGTTGCTGCTTTTATCCATAAAATAACTGAAGGTAAATTGAGTCTAGTTATGCTGAAGTTTTCTTCCTGTTACAAGGAAGTGTTTCGTTCCCGTCGCCGAAGGACTGCATTCATATGATTGTAGTGAATTGGTATGAAACAGACTTATTTGACATCTCCATGTATATATATTTCCATATATTTGGACTAAACCAGACTTGTTGATTTAGTAAACTTTAGTAAACACACGTTTATTTATGTAACTTGCGTTATTTTCTAATAAGTGGATAAAGGAACAAATACATCTCTGCAGAACTTTTCTTTTTAGGTTAACTGCTAAATTAAACCAAAGCAGCCTGCAAACATCTGACAGCAACATATTTGATGAAACTCAAACTGAATCCTTTAACTGACCCCTGAGGATCTCCAGATATCCTTCTATCTGCTTCAAACCCAACAAAAGCCTAAATTTCACCACAATATCAAACACAGACTCGTGGTTTGGTTTCCAGGAAATCACCAAACCAAATTAAACACAAACTCTCTCTGTCTGCACAGGTCATTTTTCTTCATGGCAACAAAATCAACAATGTGGGATACAACGACTTCTGCCCCAAATCTCCCAGCGAGAAGAAGAAACCGTACTCTGCCATCAGCCTGTTCGCCAACCCGGTGAAATACTGGAGCATCCAGCCGGCCACGTTCCGCTGCGTGGCCAGCCGGCGGGGCATCCAGCTGGGGAACTTCAGGAGGAAGTAGAACAAGATGGCGGCCACTCAGAGACAGACCCAACATCCTCTTATCAGAAGGAGGGGGAATAAAACCCTGTAGGCTGAAAACTGTAGGAAATTAGACTCATTTCTCATTATATTGGCGTATATTAGAAACGATGCTGTTGATGCTGGTTCATTCTCTCTGATAAATGTTGAATCATAAGCTAACAGCAGGGGGCGTTTACTGGGCAGTCAGTATTTGTATTTTTATGAAAACCACTCTGACTTTTATTATGGGCTTTAAATAAAGATGCTTTTTATTCTTTTTATTCTAGCCAGGATAAGATCCACCTGATTTTTGTAAAACTTTATAAAATCTCTTTTGAACATTTTTATTAATGTTGGGATGTTATCATTTCAACAGAGGACAAAAACTGTAACATATGAGGTGCTTAAATATTGCTTTTCCCTCCTGAATAACTGGCTCCAAGTTGTTGTACGTAATCTGACTGCATGCCTGTGTCGTCTGTATTTAGAGGCTGAGGTCCGTTTGGATCAGAACTTTGAGTCCTCTGCAGGGCCGAGGACAGACTGTTCGCTTGTTTCATCCAGACAGCTTCTAAAGTCCCAACCTGGAACGTCAGAGCATCTTCTGTTTCAACATGTCTCCTCTGAAATGGTGCTATATTTATTGAGGATGTCTAATAAATAAATCTGAAACACCTCAACCATACTTTCACATCTTTGTCCCAAACAACAAGTTTAGGTGGAAAACAGAGATATTTCTGCAGTATCATACAGCAAGCATGCAAGAAGAAAAACTATGCAGGATATTTTAGATTCTGAAAATGTAATGAAAACAAATAGTTTTATTGTGACAAAAGATGGTTTTGAAATGTTATTTCCTTAAATGCATCCAACTTAGAACAGAATAGAAATATCCTTTACTGTCCCAAAGAGAAAACATTCACGTTTAACTGCAGCAAAGTGACAGAACCTCAAGTCATGTAGGTTCACATAAATGTTAACATATATAAAAACAAAACTAAGAATAACATATTGTACAATAAGGTCAAAATTACATAATAAAATCAGTTGCAGTTATCAACAATTAAAAAAAGTATAGAAATGAAATTAGATCCCTGCTTATTCCTGTTTCAGTTTTTTTTTTTTTTTTTTGTGGATCATATTGTAAAGAATATGCAACCTGGGAAGCTGAAGTACTTCAAAGTTATTTGCAAAGCAACCAATCCAATCCATTTTCCTTGGTGCTGATTGGCTGAGCCCCAAGAACAGAGGTAAGGAAGATTGTAGATGTTAGCTTTTAACCATATTTATTGCACAGTGCATATTAATGTATATGCTGTGTTTCACCAATTAAAAGGCAGCTATAAGCGTTTTAGGGGAGGTCTGAAGTGTTCAAGGATCTATTGATTGTGGTTAATAACCCCTATCATTACCGGGGTTTATTGCACAGATAAATCCAAATTAGGCTCCCCATTAATTTTTAAAGCAGATAAGTCATTTTATGTTAAAAAAAAAAATCCATTCCTGCCAGAGTTTTAGCATTTTGAATGACAGTTTTAGTCAGAAGAGTTCATTTACTACAAGGAAGAATTACAGACTGAGTTCCCCACAGGTCGCTGTGGTGCCGGTTTGTTGGGTCTCCAAAATACTTTTCTCTGTCAAGTGATCCCTTGACTATTCATCAGTAGATAAAATATGAGAAATATTCCCTTTAGGAGACCAAATTTAAGTTTTGGGATTTTGCTGTTACCCCTTTTGTTCTGGCCAGTTTTAAGTTACACATTAAAACTCAAGTTTGGTAGCCCAAGCCAAATTATGGCTTCCTTGTGTTTGCTTTTTCCCCTCAAAATGTTTACATATTTCTTAACCGCAAAGATAAAAAGGGGCAGAAAAATTAGATGTAAGCCTGAATACAAGTGAAAACAAAAAGTTGTAAAAGTGATGATGTATAAAGTTTTATGTGGTTAAATTAGGAGTTATTTTATGCCAAAATGATTTACAGGCTAAAGTTAACTGGCTAACCAAACCACAAAATCCTATGACAAGGGAACTGAGGCTGAGCCAAAGTCCAAAGCGAACTTCTGAAGATCAGGTTTAAAAGTATGAAGAAATGAAGGCTGTGTCTGGGTTCTTATGCACATCACAATAATTCCTTATATTGTTCTCTGGAAGGATCAGGAATGCTGTTATTGTATTGTGTCACAAGGGGGCAGCAGAGGAAAACTGTAGCAACAGCACTGAGGCTCAAACAGCTATTAACATGATGCTTAGAGAGTTCGGTTCGTTTCCATGGCGATTCTAGCGGCTCCTTTAGCTCTGCTTTGGTCTCCGCTGAGATCTGGAGAAAAACTGTCAGTCAGTGTTTTCCTGCCTGGAGTCAGAAAAGGTATGGACAATTTAATCAGTGTCAAAGGTCACAGCTTTGAAAGGAAGGAACTCCCAGGCTCTTTACTCTCTCTCTGCTAGCAGTAACTCTTCATGGTGAAACACAGCATTGTGCTGGAGGTGAAAACCTGAGATTTTTCTTTGACTCCTGGTTTCTCCAGACAGCCAACACCTGTCTGAACCGAGGCAGAGCTGCAGTTCCAGGATCCCAGCGTTGAGCTGTGTTGCTGTTTCACTGGTTTCTGTCGGTTTAAATGACGACTGGGTGAGAGGTGGGGAGCAGCCTCACTCTGTCTGTCTCCAGGAAACATATGGAAAAGATCTGCCGCTTGGCCAGGCTTCGTTCTGCCACGTCTCACACTCACTCTCTCTCTCACACACAGTCTCAACCTCAGGATTTTCACTCCTCTTCATCTCCTCTGTTAGTTTCTACATCACTGCCAGATTTCTCCGTCTTCCATCAGGTCATATCTACCTGCTGCACATTTCCAGCTTACTCTGCTTGCACAACTGTGGCATCATTGTCTGTTTTTGTTTAGCTAGTTGCAATCTGTCACTCTGGCCAGCAGGTGTTACTAAGCCCTTCACAATTGACCTTTAATGCCAAATTCAAGTCAGTAATATATCAGAGAAAAATAGAGTAGAAACTTCCTTTATTGTCCCTCAGTGGGGGAATTCAGGTGAACCAGCAGCAGGTTAGCAACATAAAAACATAACTGTTCTTAAAAGAAATGTGCAATTAAAAATGTACAATATGTGCATGAATGCATGCACTCACAAAAACAAAAAACAAAATAATGTCAGAGATGTATGATCCTCTACAGGGAATGTACTGATATGAAAAATTAGGCCAATAATGATATTCAGTTATTAATATTGCTTTTCAGGTTATTGATAACTGATATTCACCAATATTATTCCCCCATACTTTCAACACCCCACAATCCTGCACTGCATCACTACAACGGTCACATGCCCAAACTTATACCACATGAAATACAATCACAAACAACAACAAGATGGAAATAAACATCGTATCAGTCCAGTTTTACTTATCAGACCGATCCCAATATGTCAAAGTATCGGCAGGCAACCAGCATCTATGTGGAGCTTTTCAGGGCTGAACAACTGTTTTAGAAAAAAAATTTTAATCATCCTCGGTGTTTTCCAAACAGGAATATTATCCGAGATCAACTAGGATCAATGAGTTGAGCTTTTCTACAGCCATGGCAGGAAGAAGAACCAGCATTAATCCCTTCTTGGACTGTCAGTAATTTCTATTAGTATTACTTTCTCTCTTACATAATACTCGAAAGCAGAGGTTGGTTTTGATTCTGACTATATTTGAAAGCTAAAACCCAAACGATATGGGTTCAAAGGGCAAACGAGAAGGACTCTGAGGCTTTCACTGACATTGACTGTAAGGAAAAATGTCAATAACTGGAAACGATGATGACCGTTTGCAGACATCAAACTCAAATGTCTTGAGCAGAAGAAAAAGAAGAAGTTTTAACAGATGCTTCTGAGAAAAACAAATCGGGGAGCTGAGTGTCTTTTTTTTTCTTTGCTCCACAAGTCCAAACAGAAAAACCCGTCCTCAGCACAACTACCCTATTTTTTTTATTTTTTTTTTATTTTTGAAGTCTGTTCTGCTTCAGCCAAAAAACTCAAACAGCTAATGAGCAGAGTCTCTGCAGACGGCTGCAGATGCTTTCAGAGGAACCCGGCGCTCCAGGATGCCAAGATCACGGCAAAGAACGCTCAAAAGTTGGAGAAAATTGGACATTTAGGCTTTGAGAACTCCGTCAGCACACAGTTACTGTCCAACAAAATCTGAAACATAGACCACCAGCTCACCCAGAAGCGGGCCAAGGCTTAATGAGGCCAGTGAAATTAAAATGTTTACAGGCGAGCACTGAGAGGCCTGTTTGTTCTTGTGAGACAATCTCAGCCTGATGTTTTCTGCAGGGAAAAGATTGACATGAAAAATGAGCAACAAGGCCAACAGGCCAACGGCTGTCTGGCTGGAGTGGAAAAACCGGCCTTATGACGGCTGTGTGGGAGAAACTGGGCTGCAAACTAAAAAAAGCCTGTGGGAGCAGCAAGGTTTAAATACAGAAGATAATACTGTAAAATACAATTGAATAAGACAAATATCCCCATTTATCATTATGCAAGTTGCCAGATTTTCCTGTTTGTTTTAGCTTTCCATTGGTGCTCCAGGTTTTTCCACCAAAAGATGAATTCTCATCATGTCTGAGGCTGAGCTGCAGATGGTGGAAATGAAATGGGTTCAAAACCCGATTTAACCTCTTTCTGTGTGGAGTTTGCATGATATCAACCTTCTCAGGTGTTCTTGTTCTGGTCAGCTCTGCATCCCCAGAACCAAAACTAAACATGAAGAAGCAGCATTCAATTCCTATGCACCACAAATCTAGAACAAACATCCAGAAAACTGCAAAACAGCTGAAACGCTGACTTCCTTCAAGTCTAGACTAAAAACTCACCTGGTTGCTTTTGAACCATAATTAATCAAACACTGATCAATATATTTGACGTGCATTGATGATTTTAATTATAGCACTGGACAAAATGTAATGTTTATTACTGGTTTCTCAATTAGTGACTGTATATTGTTTTTATGACTTTTTATTTTTGTATTTCTATGATGTAAAGTACTTTTGTACTGCCTTTTTGTTGAAATGTGCTATAGAAATAAACTTGATTGATTGATTGATTGAAAAGGCGACCAGATTACACGAGAACCAGAAAAACCCAAGAAAATGACAATTCTGCTGCAACGTTAATTTTTCTGTTATTTTTGTGATGCAGAGTTAGTCTTTGCATAGAAGTTCAGAATTGTTAAATTTTTTTTCCGGTATTCTAATTTTCTGCTTTTTCTGAGGTCAGTCAAACTGAGAGCAAAAGGTCTACAGGAGAAACGGATCGTCTCTTTTTATCCTTTTCCTGGTCTTCTGTCCCTCCAGGCCTCTTCTTCTAATTTCATTATTTGGACAGCGAACTTGGGAACAGGTTTATCTTTAATCACTGAATGTTTAAAAGTTAATAAAGTGTTTTGTTTTTTTTCTGAGCAAACAATCCCAGAAAAGATTCTTCTGAGCTTTTAATGGATGACAGTCAGGATTTCTGTAATTCTTTACAGATTAGGCAGTATTTAGCTCATTTTATTACCAATTTGAATATCTGGGTCTTAAATCAGTTTGCAGTGTAGAACTTCCAGGGCCAGTGAATATAGCTGAAATGAGAGAAACAGACAGAATATGGAGACAGAGGGTCAGAGCCAGAATCCCAGACTCGCTCTTATTGAAGCCAGTAGTGATGCTGAAGCCAGAACTTTTGAAGGGCGCTCCAATAAAAAGAGATTTTATCCAGATGGAGCCCACTGCTGAGAGGACAGTTGTGTTCTCCTCATCACAATTAGCGCTAAAGGAAACACTCAAGACCACAATGTCCTATTAAACAGACATAATTACATTAACATGGGAACTTCCCAGAATCCCCCAGCCTCCATAGAGTCGCCGTTAACCACATGCAATAACATCTCAGCTGAGTTGGAGCTGCAGGCGGAGAAGGAACGCAAACAGTGCGGACTACTGTACCACCTGACACAGCATTGATTGATGGGCTCATAATTAAATAGACTGGATAAACAAATGTTCCCAATAGCTCCTGGTTGTGGAGTCAGAACGGCCGGGGTATCGACTCAGGTCACAAACCGTCGATTTATTTCACTGCTTCTCAGAACCAGAGCTT